>NC_135895.1:17913782-18195740 GCF_964194155.1 Cetorhinus maximus | reverse complement strand
CACCCCCACCCCCAACCCCCCCTACCACACACCCCCACCCCCAACCCCCCCTACCACACACCCCCACCCCCAACCCCCCCTACCACACACCCCCACCCCCAACCCCCCCTACCACACACCCCCACCCCCACCCCCACCCCCCCACCCCCCCACCCCCACCCCCCCCACCCCCCACCCCCACCCCCAACCCCCCACCCCCACCCCCAACCCCCCACCCCCACCCCCAACCCCCCACCCCCAACCCCCCACCCCCCCACCCCCAACCCCCACCCCACCCCCACCCCCAACCCCCACCCACCCCCACCCCCCACCCCCCACCCCCCACCCCCAACCCCCCTACCACACACCCCCACCCCCAACCCCCCCTACCACACACCCCCAACCCCCCCTACCACACACCCCCAACCCCCCCTACCACACACCCCCAACCCCCCCTACCACACACCCCCAACCCCCCCTACCACACACCCCCAACCCCCCCTACCACACACCCCCAACCCCCCCTACCACACACCCCCAACCCCCCCTACCACACACCCCCAACCCCCCCTACCACACACCCCCAACCCCCCCTACCACACACCCCCACCACCCTTGGCCACCAGGCGGTCCAAGGATACGTGGAAAGGGGAGGAAACAAGGACAAGACAGATAGTGCAGGGCAAGCGCGCAGCACCAACGCCGCATCATCTCTGGACAACGCTGCTAACGCTCACCTTTCGAGGCTCCCTTCAGTGTCCGGAACCCCGGTCTTGCCGCTAACACTGACCGTTGACAGCGCCGGACCAACGGCCGTGCTCGAGCCCTCCCGCCGCCGGCTCTTTAACCGCCTCCCGCTCGAGCTCCGCTCCGCCGCCATGATGGTGCCTCTGACCTCTGACCTCCGGACGGCAGCCGCCAAGTCCAAACCGTACAACCAGCAGAAGCGTAACAGTATTACCTGGAAAAACTCAGCAAGTCTGGCAGCATCGGCGGAGAAGAAATCAGTCAACGTTTCGAGCCCTCATGGCCCTTCAGCAGAACTGAAGCATAGTTTCAACAAGGGAGAAATATAAATTGGTTTAAGGTGGGTGGGGGGGAAGAGACACATTGAGGGTGTGGTGTGAGCAGATAATCAAAAGATGTCAGAGACAAAAGGGTCAAAGAGGTGTTGAAGGTGGTGGTCTTTGTCTGAGAAAAGTGCTAATTAAGAATGCAAGACAGGATATTCAAAGTACAGCTCTAGTGGGGGTGGGGTGGAAAGACTAAAGGTTTTAGTTTTAGATTTAAAAATAATGGAAATAGGTGGGGAAAGAAGAATCTATATAAATTATTGAAAAAAAAGGCGGGTGGGGGGGGAAAAGAAACGGGGTGGGGATGGGGGGAGGGGGGTTTAAGATCTAAAGTTGTTGAATTCAATATTCAGCCCAGAAGGCTGTAAAGTGCCTAGTCGGAAGATGAGGTGCTGTTCCTCCAGTTTGCGTTGGGCTTCACTGGAACAATGCAGCAAGCCAAGGACAGACATGTGGGCAAGAGAACAGGGTGGAGTGTTAAAATGGCAAGCGACAGGGAGGTTTGGGTCTTTCTTGCGGACAGACCGCAGGTGTTCCGCAAAACGGTCGCCCAGTTTGCGTTTGGTCTCTCCAATGTAGAGGAGACCGCATTGGGAGCAACGAATGCAGTAGACTAAGTTAGGGGAAATGCAAGTGAAATGCTGCTTCACTTGAAAGGAGTGTTTGGGCCCTTGGACGGTGAGGAGAGAGGAAGTGAAGGGGCAGGTGTTGCATCTTCTGCGTGGGCATGGGGAGGTGCCATAAGTGGGGGTTGAGGAGTAGGGGGTGATGGAGGAGTGGACCAGGGTGTCCCGGAGGGAACGATCCCTACGGAATGCCGTCAAGGGGGGTGAAGGGAAGATGTGTTTGGTGGTGGCATCATGCTGGAATTGGCGGAAATGGCAGATCTTAAACCCCCCTCCCCCCATCCCCACCCCGTTTCTTTTCCCCCCCCACCCGCCTTTTTTTTCAATAATTTATATAGATTCTTCTTTCCCCACCTATTTCCATTATTTTTAAATCTAAAACTAAAACCTTTAGTCTTTCCACCCCACCCCCACTAGAGCTGTACTTTGAATATCCTGTCTTGCATTCTTAATTAGCACTTTTCTCAGACAAAGACCACCACCTTCAACACCTCTTTGACCCTTTTGTCTCTGACATCTTTTGATTATCTGCTCACACCACACCCTCAATGTGTCTCTTCCCCCCCACCCACCTTAAACCAATTTATATTTCTCCCTTGTTGAAACTATGCTTCAGTTCTGCTGAAGGGCCATGAGGGCTCGAAACGTTGACTGATTTCTTCTCCGCCGATGCTGCCAGACTTGCTGAGTTTTTCCAGGTAATTCTGTTTTTATTTTGTTTTGGATTTCCAGCATCCGCAGTAGCTTTTAGCTTTTTGTTTTTATAGAAGCGTAACAGTTGCCAGTTCAATATTCATTTCCTTTGCTTTCCCATCCACTCTGTTTAATGAACGCCTTTAGTTATTTCTGAACTTAGGGGACGTTTTAAATTTACAGTTAAATGTTGCTTGAAGAAGCGGCATTACTTCTAACAAATGCTGGAAAGTAACAGAAATATAAGTCAGCGCCAGAAAGAAAGGTTAATGTTTATTTGCCATGGGATTTTTCATCGACCTTTTTTGTTTTTACAAATGTGCCAACCTAGAACAACAATGCCCCAAAAAAGCTGAAAGCTCCAAAGCAACTCTGCTTAATATGGAGTCATAACGACACAGAAAGAAGCCAATCAGCTCATCAAGTCCATGCCAGGTCCTATTAGTATTTCTGTATCCTTTCTACGCGCCTTCTTCTTCCTAGCGCAGACTTTAATCTCGGCCTTCTTTTTGACTTCACTATTGGCCAGAATTCTCTCAGATGCCAGCTCAACTTGTCTGAGTTCAGTGGCTGAGTCTCCCAAAATTTCATTATCTGTCTGCTTCTTGGAAAATTCTGCTTTTGCTTCCAAAGCCTCTTTTTGGCTTCATTTAGCCAATTCTTCAGCTCTTCTGTCTCTTTTTTGTATTTGTTTGCTGCCTCCTGGAAAATGGAACATTGTTGTGTCTTCTCTGCTAACTCATTCTTCAGTTTGTTCCGAGAGGTGCTGAATTCCTTCTGTTTCTCCTCATACTTTTCCAGAGGTACAAACTTTGACCTGAGGGAATCTTGTAGCATGTGAAGGTCTTTCAACAGGTTTTCTTTTTCCCTGCGAAAGTTGTTCACCTCGTCTCGAACTCTGTCATCAAGCAGGTTCTCTTTGAGATCTTTCTGCTGTTCTTCCAGGTTTTGGCTTAAGATAACCTGCATTTCTTCAGGTTGTTGAGCCCTCACACACTCCTTTTTCAAAACAGGAACACCTCCAGCTTCCTTTTGGAATCTCAGTGGCCAAACAAGTTTGCTTTCCCTTAGCCAGTTTCGCCCTAGAAGGCTTGGTCTTCTGCCTCTCAATACTAACACTGGTAGCTTTGCCGATTGGCTTCCATAATGGACAGTTATTCTGCTTATGCCTTTTACTTGAATATCTTCACCTGTATACGTCTTTAGCTTGGCAGCTGTTCGTTCCAAACTCAATTGATGTTCACCATTACTCAAACATCTGAAAGTTCCCCAATTATTGTAGTGGAAGCTCCCTTGCCTACTTCCATTTTAACAGGTTTGCCATTTACTTTCACTGTGACAAATATTGGTTCTGTCTTTCCAACTTTCAGATTAAACAATGAGTAAATGTCAGAATTATGTTGTTTCAGTCTCTTCTACATTGTAGAGTTCATTGGACTTCTTCTTTTGTTTACAAGCCTGCTTGAATCTTTCCTGGCACTGCCTCATTATATATCCATTTCTGTGACAATAATAGCATTCGATTTTTTTAAACTACCAATCGCTAAAATACTGATTGTTTCCAGCTCTATTAAAATTATTCTTCGATTTCGCTGCTAAGTTATTTTTCTTTATTCTTTGGCTAGCAGGGGCTGTTTCCTGCTTCTCGGCAGAGTCTTGTTTCTCGCACCACTTTTGGCTGAGGTTTCTCGTCCGATTTGGAGGACGGTGCCATTTTGTACATCCTGTATTGCTTGTGAATCTCTTACAGTGCTTTCCATGGCCAGCGCTGTCTCTAGAAATCCAGATCCACTTTGGACAATTATCTTTTCTGAACAGTATACTCTTTCACACCACACAATAAACGATCTCTGAGCTTAAACCAGCTTATATTTCACCCCTTTCCTATTTTTACTTAGTTCTGTTGAAGGGTCATGAGGACTCAAAACGTCAACTGTGCTCTCCTCCGCCGATGCTGCCAGACCTGCTGAGTTTTTCCAGGTATTTCTGTTTCTGTTTTTGTTTTGTATTTCCAGCATCCACAGTTTTTTTGCTTTGATCTCTGAGCATGTCGTTCAGAGTTGTACCGAACTCACAATGTTCCTTTAGCTGCTTCGAATTTGCCACGTAGCATGCAATTGTCTCATCCAGGACTCTATTTTGTGAATTAAATCTGAACCTCTGCATCGTAACTGAGGGCTTTGGTTGAAAATGACCCTTTGAGGTCCACCAACTCATGTGAGTTGTACTAGTGATAGAGTTGAACTGCAGACGCTTCTTGAGTGGAAACATTAAGTTTATTTACAATATACTCAGCAGCAACTAAACATGTACTTTCAACTCCAACTCTATCTCTACACTGACTGCTGAGGTAGCGTGCGCTACTCTCCTATTGGTTACTACAGATCATGTGATCTTCCTTAACAAGTATTATTCTTAAAGGTACATTACACACTAAGTAAAACTACAATTACTATAGATAAAAGCTTCCTCCAAATAAAACTTCCTCCAAATAAAAGGCATGGCTATGGGTACCTGCATGGGTCCCAGCTATGCCTTTCTCTTTGTGGGGTACGTGGAACATTCCTTGTTCCAGTCCTACTCAGGCCCCTTCCCACAAGTCTTCTTTCGGTACATTGATGACTGTTTTGGTGCCGCTTCATGCTCTCGTCTGGACCTGGAAATATTTATCAATTTTGCTTCCAATTTCCACCCCTCCATCACCTTCACATGGTCCGTCTCCGACACTTCCCTTCCGTTCCTTGACTTCTCTGTCTCAATTTCTGATGATAGACTGTCCACCAATATTCATTACAAGCATTACAAGCCCACCGACTCCCACAGCTACCTTGACTACAGCTCCTCATATCCTGCTTCCTGTAAGGATTCCATCCCATTCTCTCAGTTCCTTCGCCTCCATCGCATCTGTTCCAATGATGCCACTTTCCAAAACGCCGTTTCTGACATGTCTTCCTTAACTGAGGTTTCCCACCCACTGTGGTTGACAGGGCCCCTTAACCGTGTCTGACCCATCTCCCACGCCTCTGCCCTCACACCTTCCTCTCCCTCCCAGAACCATGATACGGTCCCCCTTGTCTTCACTTTTCACTGCACCAGCCTCCTCATTCAAAGGATCATCCTCTGCCATTTCTGCCAACTCCAGCATGATGCCACCACCAAACACATCTTCTGATCACCCCCAGTAGGCATTCCATTGGGGCCATTCCCTCCGAGACACCCTGGTCTACTCCTCCATCACCCCAACGCCTCATCCCCATCCCACGGCACCTTCCCATGCAATCACAGAAGGTGCAACATCTGCCAATTTACCTCCTCCCTCCTCACTGTCCAAGGGCCCAAGTACTCCTTTCAGGTGAAGCAACACTTCACTTGCACCTCCTTCAATTTGATCTACTGCATTTATTGCTCCTGGTGCGGTCTCCTCTACATTGGAGAGACCAAATGCAGACTGGGTGACCGCTTAGCGGAACACCTTCGGTCTGTCCGCAAGCATGACCCAGACCTTCCTGTCACTCGCCATTTCAACACATCATCCTGTTCTCATGCCCACATGTCCATCTTTGGCCTGCTGCAATGTTCCAGTGAAGTCCAAAACAAACTGGAGGAACAGCTCCTCATCTTCCAATTAGGCACTAACATTGAGTTCAACAACTTCAGACCATGAACTCTCTCCCCTA
This sequence comes from Cetorhinus maximus, assembly GCF_964194155.1. Classification (NCBI taxonomy): domain Eukaryota; kingdom Metazoa; phylum Chordata; class Chondrichthyes; order Lamniformes; family Cetorhinidae; genus Cetorhinus; species Cetorhinus maximus. The sequence continues at coordinate 18,189,692 of NC_135895.1, read as the reverse complement.
TCCTCACCCCTTTTTAATCCCTTTTTTCAATATTCATTTTTATTTTTATTTATTATTTTTTATTATTTACTTCATATTTTTTATCCACTTATTGTTATTTTTATTTATTTTCATTTTTATTCATTTATTCATTGTTTTATCCCCACCTTTTATCCTATTTTCAATCTTTTTTCCTCACCACCATCCCCTTCCCCCCCTCCCTCCCTCCCTCCCTCAAGTGCCATCTGTCACTTGTTCATGTTGTTCTTTTCAGAATACTTACCTTTGTCCTGCTATTATCACATACTGCATTCTTACCTTAATGCCACCTTCAAAACCTCCTTTAGCCCTTACCACTACCATTAACACCCCCTTTGTCCTTTTGTTCATGACATCTTTGTCAATCTCTCCCTTGCCCCCACTGGCCTTCCATCCAGCTTCACCTGCTCCATCCCCCTTAAACAGCATAAATTTCATCACATTTTTACCTCTTTAGCTCTGAAGAAGAGTCATACGGACTTGAAACATTAACTCTGTTTATCTCTCCACAGATGCTGTTAGGCCTGCTGAGTTTTTCCAGCATTTTCTGTTTTTGTTTCATAATTACTACAGTGTGGCTTAGGGAGACCCAATTGGAAAAACAGGAAACATGTTTTATATTATTACCCTCACAGAAGGGAAATCTCTGTGAGCGATCCAATCATGAAGCTGCAGTAGTAATAAAAATCAGCAGAGGAGAAATCCAATTAGGGAAACAGATGAGAGATAAGTATCTCCAGGAGCTGTCTCATCAGGAGAATGTTACTAGGATTCCAGTCAGAGTTAGTACTAACTCAGATATAAACATTCCAATCTCCAAAGTCCTGTCAGGAAGTAAGTAAAAATAGTTAGAAATAATATTTCTATATTGCCAGCACATGACTATTAGATATGACTGTTTGTTTGTCTATCATATCCTTTGTTGGTTTCAGGAAAGCATTTAAATCATTGAAGAAAAGCACAGAAGCTTGTGTCAAAAGAGATATTTATCTATGAAATGTTAAATGTTTCACTGATATTTAACTCATATTAACAATGTTTATGTTTTGGACAAAAACAAATGTTCATCTATATGTGTTATAAAACTCAACTAAAGACTGTATGCACCAGATTTCAGTTCGAATTAGCAATAATCTATTTAGGAACAAAAGGATTATGTCGTGCTGTCAAACTGAGATAAGTCACCAATAAAAATGAATTAATATCTTACATATCAATTTTATTTACATTACCAAGAATTAAGAAATAGGTAATGTCAGTGTATATGAAAATCATTTAATAGTAGGAACAAAGAGGCAATCACACTACGAAGCTTAAATCTCATTATATAATAACAAGCTCTAGCAGCTGCTAGATTTTTCCAAAAGCACTAATCATAACAAGGGACTGGATAGTGTACAGTTTTATATACTACTGCTAGCTTCCTATAACAGTTCAAGATAATGTATCACAGAGCAATATCAGGATATAGCAAAGCTTGCAAGTTCATATGTTCCAGATGTATTTCTAGGACATAGCATAGCATTCAATAAACTTATTAACTCATATTATTCTTTGATTTAGCTTTTCTATTAACCAGTCTACGTTGAATCAGTTAATAGCAAATATCCAAAATCTTCTAGAGTGCATTATGAGGTAATATAGATTGATTTTGGTAGGGCAATTGTTTCTTTGCTCCTAATGTTAATTGCCTATCCTATGTGCTAAAGTATTGTATATTTTTTCAGTTTTAATGCTACAACCAATAAGGGGAAATAAATATTAAAAGGCCTTCATTAAATAAACATTGGAAATATGATAGCACAAGATAGTGCAGAAATATATATAGAATGAGAGATGACCTTATTGAAGCATATAAGATCCTGAGAGGACTTGATAGGGTGGATACTGGGAGGATGTTTCCTCCTGTGGGAGGCTAGAACTAGGGAACACAGTTTAAGAATGAGGTCTCCCCTTTAAGATGAAGATGAGGAGAATTTTTTTCTCCCAAAGGAATTCTCTTCCCCAGAAAGCACTGGAGGCCGAGTCATTGAAATTATTCAAGGCTGAGTTAGATTTTTGATAGACAAGGAAGTCAAGGGTTATGGGAGACAGATAGGAAATTGGAGTTGAGACCACAACCAGATCAGCCATGATCTTGTTGAATGGCAGAGCAGGATCAAAGGGCCGAATGGCCTACTCCTGCTCCTAAGTTCTATGTTCCTAAATTTAAAGTTGTTTTTATATTTACTGCTGATACTTGCTAATTAGAAGAATAAATGAGCATGATATATATTATCTTGCCTCAGGATATCCCAAATTGCTTCACAGTAAAATTATTTATTTTTGCAATGCAGTCACTGCAAACAAAATGAATCGAATTTGCACAGGGAAGCTTTAAAAGTGACCTGAGTGAAAAAATAACTAAAGAGGCATATAAGAATATTGCGATACACAGCCAGAACATTGAAGTTTTGGTCTATGGTGCACCCCAACTCTATATCCAGGATTAGAGGTTTCAATATCAAGTTAGGCAGAGTACTTAGCTTCTGACCAATTAAGGAAGCCCTCAATCTACTATAATTTAACTTTAACATTATTCTACACATAACAACTTCTAGATCTTTTGAAAACAACCCTGTCTGAAGTTATAGTTATAGACAGCACCTCCACAGATGCTGTCAGATCTGTTGAGTTTTTCCAGCATTTACCATTTAAATAATACTCTACCATCTTGTTTTTCCTACCGAAATGGATAACTTCACACTTATCCACATTATATTGCATCTGCCATGTATTTGCCCACTCATTCAACTTGTCTAAATCCTTCTTTTGATATTTAATACAGGAAAATGAACACAATTGCACATCTTTAAATAGGTTTGAAAGTGAAAGTCACTGTTGTTCCGTAGGCTGCTCTCTCATTAGAGAGAGACCACTGGTGGTGAGTTTAACCTGCGGGTTACCACACCTCAGGTGAGGGATGAGGTTGAAAAGGTAGGGCCTTCATGGATGACCTTAGCTGGTATGGGAATTGAACCAAGGCTGTTGGTGTCACTCTGCATTGCAAACCAGCTGTCCAGCCAACTGAGCTAACTGATCCCCCAAAAATAGGTTTACATCTATTACACAAATATCAATCCTGACGCACTGCCAACCCTTAGTTTGACAATAGTGAAATAAGGATAGAAGCACAGAAAATAGGAGTAGGTTATTCAGCCCTTCGAGCCTGCTCAGTTATTCAATATGATCATGGCTGATCCTCTATCTCAATGCCATTCTCCCCCTCTCTCTCCATACCCCTTGACACCTTTAGTGTCTAGAAATCTATCTATTTCCTTCTTAAATATATTCAGTGACCTGGCCTCCATAGCCTTCTGTGGTAGAGAATTCCACAGTTTCACCATGCTCTGAGTGAAGAAATTTCTCCTCATCTCAGTCCTGAATGGCCTACCCCGTATCCTCAGACTGTGACCCCTTGTTCTAGACTCCCCAGCCAGGGGAAACATCACCCTGCATCCAGTCTGTCCAACCCTGTCAGAATTTTATGTTTCAATGAGGTCCCTTCTCATTCTTCTAAACTCCAGTGAATATAGGCCTGGTTGACCCAATATCTCCTCATACGACAATCCTGACATCCCAGGAATTAGTCTGGAGAACCTTTGCTACACTCCCTCTATGGCAAGTATATCCTTTCTAAGGTAAGGAGACCAAAACTGCAAACAATACTCCAGTTGTGGTCTCACCAAGACCCTGTACAATTGCAGTAAAACATCCTTGCTCCTGCACTCAAATCCTTTCGCGATGAAGGCCAACATACCATTTGCCTTCCTAACTGCTTGCTGCACCTATATGCTTGCTTTCAGTGATTGGTGTACAAGGACACCCAGGTCCCTTTGTACATCAACATATCCCAATCTATCACCATTTAAATAATAGCAAAATACTGCAGATGCTGGAAATCTGAAACAAAAACAGAAAATGCTCGAAAAACTTAGCAGGTCTGACAGCATCTGAGGAGAGAGAAACAGAGTTGACGTTTTGAGTCCGTATGACTGCTCTCAAGTGGTCTGTATGTCCGTTCTAAAGAAGAGTTATACAGACTTGAAACGTCAACTGTTTCTCTCTCCACAGATGCTGTCAGATCTGATGAGTTTTTCCAGCATTTACCATTTAAATAATACTCTGATTTTCCTACCGAAGTGGATAACTTCACACTTATCCACATTATACTGCATCTGCCATGTATTTGCCCACCTACTCAGCTTGTCTAAAAACAAAAAACTGCGGATGCTGGAAATCCAAAACAAAAACAGAAATACCTGGAAAAACTCAGCAGGTCTGGCAGCATCAGCGGAGAAGAGCAAGGTTGACGTTTTGAGTCCTCATGACCCTTCAACAGAACTAAGTAGAAATAGGAAAGGGGTGAAATATAAGCTGGTTGGGGGGGGGGGGGGGGGGGGGGTGGGGGGGGCGGAGGTGGAGAAGGGGGGGCGGATGTTGGGACAAGCAAGCAGTGATAGGAGGAGATAACCAAAAGATGTCACAGACAAAAGATCAAAGAGGTGTTGAAGGTGGTGATATTATCTAAAAGAATGTGCTAATTAAGATTGGAGAGCAGGACAAGCAAGGTAGCTCTACTGGGGCTGGGGTGAAATAAACCATGGGTGGAATACATTTAAAAATAATGGAAATAGGTGGGAAAAGAAAAATCTATATAAATTATTGGAAAAGACAAAAGGGAGGGGGAAGAAATGGAAAGGGGGTGGGGATGGAGGAGGGAGTTCAGGATCTAAAGTTGTTGAACTCAATATTCAGTCCGGAAGGCTGTAAAGTGCCTAGTCGGAAGATGAGGTACTGTTCCTCCAGTTTGCGTTGAGCTTCACTGGAACAATGCAGCAAGCCAATGACAGACATGTGGGCAAGAGAGCAGGGTGGAGTGTTAAAATGGCAAGCGACAGGGAGGTCTGGGTCATGCTTGCGGACAGACCGTAGGTGTTCTGCAAAGCGGTCACCCAGTCTGCGTTTGGTCTTTCCAATGTAGAGGAAACTGCATTGGGAGCTACGAATGCAGTAGACTAAGTTGGGGGAAATGCAAGTGAAATGCTGCTTCACTTGAAAGGAATGTTTGGGCCCTTGGACGGTGAGGAGAGAGGAAGTGAAGGGCAGGTGTTGCATATTTTGCGTTTGCATGGGGAGGTGCCGTAGGTGGGGGTTGAGGAGTAGGGGGTGATGGAGGAGTGGACCAGGGTGTCACGGAGGGAACGATCCCTACGGAATGCCACCGGAGGGGGTGAAGGGAAGATGTGTTTGGTGGTGGCATCGTGCTGGAGTTGGTGGAAATGGCGGAGGATGATCCTTTGAATACGGAGGCTGATGATAAGTGAGGACAAGGGGAACCCTATCATGTTTCTGGGAGGGAGGAGAAGGCTTGAGGGCGGATGCACGGGAGATGGGCCGGACACGGTTGAGGGCCCTGTCAACTACCGTGGGTGGAAAACCTCGGTTAAGGAAGAAGGAGAACATGTCAGAGGAACTGTTTTTGATGGTAGCATCATCAGAACAGATGCGACGGAGGCGAAGGAACTGAGAGAATGGGATGGAGTCCTTACAGGAAGTGGGGTGTGAGGAGCTGTAGTCGAGGTAGCTGTGGGAGTCGGTAGGCTTGTAATGGATATTGGTGGACAGTCTATCATCAGAAATTGAGACAGAGAGGTCAAGGAAGGGAAGGGAAGTGTCAGAGATGGACCATGTGAAAATGATGGAGGGGTGGAGATTGGAAGCAAAATTAATACATTTTTCCAGGTCCCGACGAGAGCATGAAGCAGCACCGAAGTAATCATCGATGTACTGGAGAAAGAGTTGTGGGAGGGGGCCGGAGTAGGACTGGAACAAGGAATGTTCCACATACCCCATAAAGAGACAGGCATAGCTGGGGCCCATGCGGGTACCCATAGCCACACCTTTTATTTGGAGGAAGTGAGAGGAGTTAACGGAGAAATGGTTCAGTGTGAGAACAAGTTCAGCCAGATGGAGGAGAGTAGTGGTGGATGGGGATTGTACGGGCCTCTGTTCGAGGAAGAAGCTGAGAGCCCTCAGACCATCCTGGTGGGGGATGGAAGTGTAGAGGGATTAGATGACCATGGTGAAGAGGAGGCGGTTGGGGCCAGGGAACTGGAAATTGTTGATGTGACGTCAGGTGTCAGAGGAATCACGGATGTAGGTGGGAAGGGACTGGACAAGGGGAGAGAGAAGGGAGTCAAGATAGCGAGAAATAAGTTCCGTGGGGCAGGAACAGGCTGACACGATCGGTCTGCCGGGACAGTCCTGTTTGTGGATTTTGGGTAGGAGGTAGAAGCAGGCCGTCCGAGGTTGGGCGACTATCAGGTTGGAAGCTGTGGAAGGAAGATCTCCAGAGGAGATGAGGTCAGTGACAGTCCTGGAAACAATGGCTTGATGTTCAGTGGTGGGGTCATGGTCCAGGGAGAGGTAGGAGGAAGTGTCTGTGAGTTTACGCTCAGCCTCCGCGAGGTAGAGGTCAGTGCGCCAGACAACAACAGCACCACCCTTGTCAGCGTGTTTGATGACAATGTTAGGGTTGGACCTGAGAGAACGGAGTGCAGTAAGTTCAGAGAGAGACAGGTTAGAATGGGTGAGAGGAGCAGAGAAATTGAGATGACTAATGTCATGCCGACAGTTCTCAATGAAAAGATCAAGAGAAGGTAAGAATCCAGAGGAAGGGGTCCAGGTGGAGGGAGAATATTGGATGTGGGTAAAAGGATCCGTTGAACGGGGAGAGGACTCCTGCCCAAAGAAGTGAGCACGGAGACGAAGACGGCAGAAGAAGAGTTCAGCATCGTGCCAAGCCCGAAATTCATTGAGATGAGGGCATAAGTTTATGAAACTAAGTCCTTTGCTGAGCACTGAACATTCAGCGTCGGAGAGGGGAAGGTCAGGGGGTATAGTGAATACACGGCCGGGGCTGGGATTGGAAGATGGGGTGGGGACGGAGGGACAGGCAGGGGTGGAGGGTCCTAGATGGATGTTGGTGTCGATGAATTGTTGGAGCTTGGGTTCCTTAGCACTTGAGAGAAAGAGAAAGTTTCTTGTTGAGGCGTCGGATGAGATGAAGAATAAAATGAAACTGGCAGCACGAGCAGCTTTGAAAAAGGGTGCGGCGGTGCTGCTGGAGGGAGAGGTCGAGTGTGTTCATATTACGGCGCATGGCACTGAGTGTGATAGACATGTGGGCAAGTTCCCACAGCTACCTCGACTACAGCTCCTCACACCCCGCTTCCTGTAAGGACTCCATCCCATTCTCTCAGTTCCTTTGCCTCCGTCGCATCTGTTCTGATGATGCTACCTTCAAAAACAGTTCCTCTGACATGTCCTCCTTCTTCCTTAACCGAGATTTTCCATCCACGGTAGTTGACAGGGCCCTCAACCGTGTCCGGCCCATCTCCCGTGCATCTGCCCTCACGCCTTCTCCTCCCTCCCAGAAACATGATAGGGTTCCCCTTGTCCTCACTTATCACCCCACCAGCCTCCGCATTCAAAGGATCATCCTCCGCCATTTCCGCCAACTCCAGCATGATGCCACCACCAAACACATCTTCCCTTCACCCCCCCTGGCGGCATTCCGTAGGGATCGTTCCCTCCGTGACACCCTGGTCCACTCCTCCATCACCCCCTACTCCTAAACCCCCACCTACGGCACCTCCCCATGCAAACGCAAAATATGTAACACCTGCCCCTTCACTTCCTCTCTCCTCACCGTCCAAGGGCCCAAAAACTCCTTTTAAGTGAAGCAGCATTTCACTTGCATTTCCCCCAACTTAGTCTACTGCATTCGTTGCTCCCAATGCGGTTTCCTCTACATTGGAGAGACCAAACGCAGACTGGGTGACCGCTTTGCAGAACACCTTCGGTCTGTCCGCAAGCATGACCCAGACCTCCCTGTCGCTTGCCATTTCAACATTCCACTCTGCTCTCTTGCCCACATGTCTGTCCTTGGCTTGCTGCATTGTTCCAGTGAAGCTCAACGCAAACTGGAGGAACAGTACCTCGTCTTCCGACTAGGCACTTTACAGCCTTCCGGACTGAATATTGAGTTCAACAACTTTAGATCTTGAACTCCCTCCTCCATCCCCACCCCCTTTCCGTTTCTTCCCCCTCCCTTTTGTCTTTTCCAATAATTTATATAGATTTTTCTTTTCCCACCTATTTCCATTATTTTTAAATGTATTCCACCCATGGTTTATTTCACCCCAGCCCCAGTAGAGCTACCTTGCTTGTCCTGCTCTCCAATCTTAATTAGCACATTCTTTTAGATAATATCACCACCTTCAACACCTCTTTGATCTTTTGTCTGTGACATCTTTTGGTTATCTGCTCCTATCACTGCTTGCTTGTCCCAACAACCACCCCCCCCCCAACTTCTCCCCCCCCCCCCCCACTTAAACCAGCTTATATTTCACCCCTTTCCTATTTGTACTTAGTTCTGTTGAAGGGTCATGAGGACTCGAAACGTCAACCTTGCTCTTCTCCGCCGATGCTGCCAGACCTGCTGAGTTTTTCCAGGTATTTCTGTTTTTGTTTCGGCTTGTCTAAATCCTCTTGAAGCCTCTTTACATCCTCCTCAGCACTCTCTCATTCCCACCTAGTTTTGCGTCATCAGCAAACTTGGAAATTTTACATTTGATTCCAGCATCTAAATTATTGATATATATTGTGAATAGCTGGTTGTGATTGCGTTCGAAAGCTACTGATCCAGTACAAAGGGAAGGACAATTTTTAAACGCAGCATGATGTTGTGTCAACTTGTCAGTTTTGACAGTTGCCCTGGCGGGGTGGAAGAGGGGGCGCGTGGGCGTTCCCCGGAGTACCACGTGACGCTAGAAAGTCCCGCCCCCTGAGCGTAATGTTGCGTGAGGATGCGCGCGCAGGAGAGGTGGTGTTGCGCAGCTGCGCTGAGGAGGTAAGTGGAAGGGTCGGGGAAGGGAATGGAACGTTCCCGTTTAAACTCAACCGTCAGTGGGCGGCATGTGTGCTCGTGTTCGGTAGAACAGTGGGGGAGGGGCCGAGCGTAAAATTTATTGATTGAGTGTTCAGCTTTTTGAGATGGATCTTTATTTGTGGGGGGGGGGGGTGAGGGAGGAAGGTGTTGAATTGCTTGTAGGTGTCCCGTGCATTCTTACTGCAATCGTAAATCCACCCAGTCCATTAAAATTATATTGAGGTCTGTTCTTGCTTTGAAAATAAATGCAACTCCCTTGGTTTTAATTCGCATGTGTGTTTGCAATCTGCCTCTCACTCCCTTACCTAAAATCTCACTCCATGACCAATAGCAAAGTGATTTCCTCTTCCCATTCAAGGTTGAGGTAGTGAAGGAAAGTATTTTTTCACGCAATTCAAAGCAACTGTTGGCAGGTTTTTAGTATGAGCCCTTTCAGTTGCCACCAATCTGGCAATTCAAAAACAAGACTCATTTTTCTTCACTCACTTTGGGGTTCATTGGGTGCAATTGTCAAATTATTGGGAAGACCCATTATGGTGAGGATGGGTAATAGTAGAATGTGGACTGTCCTCTATGGGACAAACAGTGAGGGCAGTGGAGAAAGATTGTTCATAGTGCAGTCAACCCTCAGAATGAGGACAGATGAAAGACAAAACAAGACATAATTGCCAAGATGATGGGCAGACCTTCAAACTGAACTGACCTTTTCAAAACATGACACAGATGCGGCCTCACACCTAACCTTGACCCGAGTCTTGTTTTCTGTGGAATTCCGGGATTTCACGAGCTTAACTGTTTATTTGGTTGCATAGCTGAAGCTACTGTACCAAAAAAAATTGCAATTGAGAGTGCAGAGTGGCACAGGAAACTTGGTATTTGCGAAATGTGCCACACTGAACTATGAGAAAATAAGTTAGTGCATGAGTTGGCTGATCTTGCCTGTTGGTAAATGCACTTTTATTTCAAAAGTATTCCCAACTGCTACGATGTGCCATGGCATGGCAGGAAGGTGCACTGTTAAGTCCTGAACCAACTTTATCAAAGAAGGTATAATTTGGAGTCAGTTTGGGATCAAAAATAAGCAGGAAAGCATGTAATGAGGAAAGTGTGAGGTCATGCACTTTGGTAGGAAGAATCAAAAGGCAGACTATTATTTAAATGGAGAGAGAGAGAGACTCAAAGAAGTGCAGGACAGAGGGATCTGGGTGTTCTTGTGCATGAAACACAAAAAGTTAGCATGCAGGTGCAGCAAGTGATTAAGAAGGCAATTGGAATTTTGGCCTGTATTGCTACGGGGTTGGAGTTTAAAAATAGGGAAGTCTTGTTACAACTGTGCAGGGTATTGGTGAAGCCACACTTGGAGTACTGTGTACAGTTTTGGTCCCTGTATTTAAGAAAGGATATACTGGCATTGGAGGCACTTCAAAAGAGAATCGCTAGGCTGACTCCAAGGATAAAAAGGTTGAATTATCAAGAATGGCTAAACAGGCTAGGCCTTTATTCATTAGAGTTTAGAAGAATAAGGGGTGATCTTATTGAAATGTACAAGATACTGAGGGGGCTTGACAGAGTAGATGTTGAGAAGATGTTTCCACAAGTGGGGAAATTTTGAACTAGGGAACATAGCTACAGAATAAGGGGACACTCATTTAAAACTGAGATGCAAAGGGATTTCTTCTCTCAGAGGGTAGTGAATGTATGGAATTCTCTACCCCAGAGAGTTGTGGAGGCTACATCACAAAGTATTTAATGAAGAGGTAGATAGATTTTTGAAGTATCAGGGAGTTGAGGGCTATGAGGAGTTGGCAGGAAAGAGGAGTTGAGGCCTGGGGGAGATCAGCCATGATCTTATTGAATGACGGGGCAGGCTTGAGGGGCCAAATGGCCTACTCCTGCTCTTATTTCTTATGTTCTAATCCAGAACTGCTGATCCCAGCAAACCTTACTTATTGCTAAGTTTAAGAGCCTGGGGTTTAACAAGAGGAAAGAAAAAGGTAAATTGAATTGAACAGATTTGCCAAACATTTCCAGTAACAATGTCAAAATAGTTTTTTTTCATCTCTACATTCTGTACCACAAAGAATTTAGCAACTTGAGCCATCTGAGCCAGAATCAAATATCACACTGCCATCTGTGTGGCAAAACTGCACTCCATGTGTGTTTTGTTTTTGGGGGAGGGTGTCTATGTGCATCAGGTGAAGCACAGCTGAATACATTGAGTTTTTCACTGCAATTAATAAATATTGCTGGCTAAAGCTTTGTTATCCATTGTCTTACTCATTAAAATGAAGCAGTGCCATGGTGGGAAATGGAGTTTTTCCTCCAATTTTTTTGCCTGACTTACAGTATGAAACAGGTACTAAAGATAGATACAGAATAATGCTCCTGCTCTGCCCAAAAATATCCGTCGACTCCCAAGTATAGCAGGGCACCCAAACTTAGGGCTGAAGGCAGGGTGTCACATCCAAGCAAGAATGGGTTGAATGATTTTGCAGAATTATGAGTCCTGATACACAGAAAATTGAAATTCATACACAAATTGCAAGAATCCCATGCAAAAGTACAAACCCTAACCATAAAGCAAGAACCCCTTTCAGGCCCCCAAACATAAGAAGCTGCTCAGCAGGTCTGGCAGCATTTGTGGAAAGAGAAACAGAGTTAACGGGCAGGATTTTACCATCAGCGAGTTGGGTGGGTGGGTGGGTTGCGGGGTGGGGGGGGCACTTGCCGACGCGTAAAATTACCTCGGGCGGAACTCCTGACGTCACCTCGCCCCATTTAACTTTTCAGGAAGGTGGGGGTGCAGCAAAATCAGCTGTGCGCCCGCCGACCTGTCAATGGCCAACTGGCCCGCCCATGTAAAATGGTGTCGCGCCTCTGATTGGGGGCGCCGATCGGAAGTACGCCCGCACACGCCAGCTCATCAACCTCCCTCTTCCCCCAACAGGGGGAAAATTCTGCCCAACATTTCAGGTCCAATATGACACTCTCAGTTCCAAAGAAGAGTCATATTGGACTCGAAACATTAACTCTGTTTATCTCCGCAGATGCTGCCAGACTTACTGAATTTTTCCAGCACTTTCTGTTTTTATTTCAGATCTCCAGCCGCAGCTTTTGTTTATATAAGAAGCTCCTCCCCACTGTTCTCATCCTCATCCTTTTGTCCTGACTCCCATCCTTACCCTCCTCCAAACCTTGAAAACTGGGAAGATTTAGCTTATCCCTTTAAATTTCCTTGGCTTATTTTGCTTCTTTAACCCTCCAGTCTGGAAAGTTTTGATTTTCAGAAGGGCTGGAGGACTAACTATGTTCTTTATCTCAGCTGTCCTTCATATTAATCACACACAGGTGATTTCAACAGACATTAGATTTAGTTCCTGGTGAAACCAACCATAGATGAAACTGACTGTGCGCCTAACAACCAGAAAGTGGCCTGTGGGGCACAGCCCATGTAGAGGACCATTTTCCCCCATCTCTGTGCTCACCTCATACCACGTGCAGATGTGGCAAGTAACATTTGTGGCACAGAAGTGCCAGGCAATGACTATCTCCAACAAGAGAATCTAACCGTCTCTGCTTGGCATTAAAAAAATGGTATTACCATTACCTAATCCCCCACTATCAACATCTGCAAGTAGGGAGTTCACCATTGACCAAAACTTAATGGACCAGTCATATAAGCACTGTGATTACAAGATTCGGTCAGAGATTAGGTATTCTGTGGCGGGTGTCTCACCTCTTGACTTCCCAAAGCACCTACAAGACATGAGTCAGGAATGTGATGGAATACTCTCTATTTGGGTGAGTGCAGCTACAACAACACAAAGCTTGATACCATCCAGGACAAAGTAGCCTACTTGATTGGCACCCCATCACCACCTTAAACATTCACTCCACCAATGTGGCTCCATCTACAAGGTGCAGTGCATTAGCTCTCAAACCCATAACATCTACTGCCTACAGGGCAGTAGGTGCTTGGAACCACCACTACCTATGAGTTCCCCTCCAAATCACACAACATCCTGATTTAGAAATGCTTCGCTATTTCTTCGTCAATACTGGGTCAAAATCCTGGAGCTCCCTCCCTAACAGCACTGTGGTATTCCTACACCACATGCACTGCAGTGGTTCAAGTAGGTAACTCACCACCACCTTCTCAGGGTTAATTAGGGATGGCCTTGCCAGTGACGTCCACATCCCAAGAATGAATTAAAAAATACTTTCGGAAGTGATTACTGAGTAGCAATCAGGAACTGAAACTCTGGCTGAAATTCGACCCATCTACGTACTGATGTACTATGTACTACCCAGGAAAGCCTCAACCAATTGTAGTGTTTGATTCCTAGTCTGTGCAATTAGTTGATCTCAGTCACCTTGCCACAAACTAGGAGTTGAACCTGGGACCTTTCTAGTTTCTATGGTTCAGCTACTTACTGGATAAACATTGACATATACCGTAGGCCTGCACCAATTACAAACTGCCCCAATGACTCCTGTTATTTTCAATTCGATCAGCCAAAATGAAAGCTAACTTGATATTGGAGTCAAATTATCTCCCTGTTGGGTAAACATCGTATGTTATGTTACTAAAGCCAGACAACTGAAGAATGAAAATTCTGGTGTACGTAAGTTGTATGATATTAGCTGAGGCAATGCTGGAGGATGCTATCCATACAGCTGGGGTTTGAAATTAAAACTGATGTAAATACAGAGTGGGAACCCTGAATTTTCACACATGCCCCAGCCCAAGCCTCAGTAAGTTGGGGTGCCCACACCACTGTCTCAGTTGAAATGAAATAATTTAGGATATTTTCAAATCTCAGATATTTCTGGTCATATGACTCAGTTTTGTAGTGGGTAGTTAATTTATCAACTGAGCTGTTGGTGGAATGACTAATTAATGATCGTGGATAATGTAATTGCACAGAGGTTTCTGTTCACTTTCCTTCTTCAAACTTAATGCCTGTTTTTCCTGTATATTCCAGTTCTAAGCACTAGTAGAAAACAGCAGCTAAATGGCTTTAGAAGAACTGGAAGGAGTAATTGAGCGATGTGTAAGTACTGGCAACTTTTATTATCCTTTCATTATGTTGCCATTCATATACAGCAAAAATTAACAATTGCATTGTAGGGATGACAATACAGCAATTCTGTGAGCGTTGACCCACAATGTTTACTGTTTAACAATCCTAACTATTGCCAGATTTGAAAAGTGAGTCTCAGTTGGTGAGACACCAAAGCCTTCAGCAGCTTTATTTTTACAGTAATAACGCAGACATTCCATCTTAGCAGACATTTAGGGCTGGAGGCAGGTAGCTCAAATCAGGAAATTTCCAATTTGCTGGGTCCGCCCAGTGAAAAATATTCTGAGTCATGCGAGTCTGGGGGTGGGGGGTGGGGGGGGCAGGTATGGGTTGGAGCTGGGCCTGCCAACCCTAGAAGCAGAACATAGGTGGTCACAGGGGCAACAAGTGCCAAGATAGGCTGGTTAGCGCCAACAGTCTCGGTTCTCTGGGACTTCACCCCAGATTTTATCAGAAGCTTTTAGGCTCTCTAGCCCTCACTTCTCACACCCCTACCCACCCCTATGCCCCCTCATACCCTCCATGCCAATTCATGCCCCCACCTGCACCCCCTGGCCCCTCCATGCCATCTCCATAGCCATTCAACCAGTATCCACCATGGGCAGACTTCAGGAGCCATGTGGAGGTGGAAAAATAAACTTAGAACAATCTAATACAGCTCTCACTGATATGATAGTGAAAAAACTTTAATTAATAGAATCCATTCAAAGCTTTTAAATCTCAAGTGGTTAATCTCTCATAAAAACAAACTTCTATTCAGACCCCACAACACAAACAGTTAATCCTTTAATAGCCTCTTTAAACTGTCAATCAAACCGAGCTCAAATATTCTATTGAAACTGCACAACCAGATGCTACTGTTTTTTTTTTCTAGCCTGGAGCAACCGGTTTGTCAACCAAAGCCGTTCAGGGATTTTTATTGACTCTGACAGCCACGGTCTTTTTTTTTAAGTTTAAAGAGCAGGGGATTTAAAAAGAACTCAGATCAGAAGTTTAAATAGACACTACCACACTATCAGGAGCTTTTACATCTACTCCATCAATTTGTGACTCCCAAACTGTGGGTTAAGGCCCTTGCAACAGCTAAAAGGGGGTCTGTTTGAACTCGGCTCTTATTTCAAATGGCCCTGCTGAGTTCAGGTTTCCCTCTTGTG
This sequence comes from Cetorhinus maximus, assembly GCF_964194155.1. Classification (NCBI taxonomy): domain Eukaryota; kingdom Metazoa; phylum Chordata; class Chondrichthyes; order Lamniformes; family Cetorhinidae; genus Cetorhinus; species Cetorhinus maximus. Next base: position 18,174,441 of record NC_135895.1, on the reverse strand, counting down.
TGAATCATGCCCCACCCCTTTTCCCCTGTTGGAAATGGTGGCAGGACTTCCACATTTGGATCCCCCCCCTGCCATTTTTAAAGGCCTGCAGAGCCTCCCCAACTTGGTAAAAACTGGCCCTTAGTCAATTAGACAGATGCCTACAAAAGCATGATTTGATTTTGCTGTAGTATTTCATCTTGTCATGAAATGTTAATGTAAATTAAATAATGTAATTAAATATTAGGGATGGGCAATAAATGCTGGCCCAGCCAGCAACACCCACATCCAAATAAATTTTAAGAAAATTTGTAAATGAACTGCAAGGTGCCTAATCATGTTTTTTTTGATGTAATCGAAGTTGAGTAATTATTGTCATGGACCCAGTTCCCTCTAAGGAGGAAATCTTGTTAGTTTCAGATTATTAAATTGTAGACCAGTGTAGTCATGAGATTTATAGTTATACTGTGGTTGACTACTATAATGCTATATACAGATGTTTTATTTTAGGTAACATCAATTAAAATTGTCTGAAATTATTTTGCGCTATATGTGGATTAAAAAGGCTGTTTTATTCATTTTAGCGAGGCCTACCCGAAAAAGAGTTTAAAGAAGAAGATCACGGTATATTTCAAGCAGCAGCCTGTCAATGCCTGGAAGAAGGGCATGCAGCTAAACTTTTGGAAATTCTACAAGATGAAAAAAACAAGGTGCTCCTGTAATTTTAACATGCATACTCTGTTTTATACAAATATACTATTAATCATCTTGCCTTCTGTCAATAAGTAACTTGGTCAGCAATGTGGATAAACAACTTACTTTGTAACTTTATACTTCTAAATCAACTAATTTCATGTAGCGCAAATAACTTAAAAGCACCAAGCCAGTTACTCGACTTTAGCATTCAGAACAGCAACATTTTTAATTAGGAACACGTTCTATCTTTCTATCGCCCATTATAGACCATCTGGTTAAATAATTCTTTGGGATCTATATATTGAAATGCAGCAGACAGTTTCTGCACCGATAAGTCTTTAAAACAGCAAATTAGATGAATATGTAAGAGAAATAGAAAATGCTGGAAAAACTCAGCAGGTCTGACAGCATCTGTGGAGAGAAAAACAGTTAGATGAATATGTAGTTAATTTGTATTTTCATGATGTTTGCTGATATGGGCTCAGCTTAACTTCTCTACGAAACAATACCTCAGTCAATATAACACTTCCCACAGCTGCACTGAAGTTATAGCCGAGGTTGTATTTGCGAAGACCTTGAATGTGGCCTGAACCCACAACCTTGTGACGTGGAGTTGAAAATGAAGTGTACAACTCCTCAGTTAAATGGTTTAAACCAGGTTCTTTTGAAAAGATCCAACAGCCCATTGTGATGATGTTGTAGTAACTGCTCCTTGGCAGGACAAACTTCAGCCTTTTAAACGAGTATTTTGTGAAGAAATCAACACAGCATCTATATGTATTGACCTATTTAATTTACCATTCCATTCTCTGTTTCTTTACCTTGCTCTCGTTTAATATCTTACAGGACTTTGTTATCTGCATGGGCTGGAATTTTGTTGGCCCTATTGTCAGTTGTGCTTTGAAAGACAAACAAGTAACTGAACACAGGGAAAACTGCTTAAAAATACTGGACCATGTAGTACAGGTAAGTGCCTATATTAGAGAAGTAACCATAAAACAGAGTGCAAAGCTTCTTGCATTTGTTATGTACTTTAAGAAAGAAATAATCTTCTCACGTTAAGATATCTGAAAGCCCTTTACAACAAATGAATTAATTTTGAAGTACAATTAGTTGTTACGTAAACAAAGGTACTAGTTAATTTGCACATTACAAGATCCCAGAATTAACAATAAATGAGTGGATAACCATTTAATCTATTTTTGGTGTTACTGATCATGAGAAAAATGTTAGCTAGGACACTGGGAGAAATCTACTCTTCTACAATTAGTACCATGAGATCTTTTACATCCATCCAAGTAAGCTGAGGGAACATTGACTTAATAACTCATTGACAAAAATGAACACCTGACAAAGCTGTAGTTCCTCAGTAACCAGCCGAAACACCACCTTAGATTGGGATTACGGTCTTGGAGTGCAGCTTGAGGCAACGACCATCAAACTCTAGTTCGACCAGATGAGCTAAATTGATATTTTAAAGCCGTGACTCAGCGGTAAAACTCTTGCCTCCAAGTCAGAAACTTTTGGGCTTAAGCCTCACTTGGCACATAATCCCCGGCTGACATTTAAGCGCAGTATTGACGGATGTCATTTTGTGACCAGCTAATTCAACCTTGGGAAGAAGATATTAAAGTTTTCGTGGCTTTTAATTTTTTGGAATATCTATCTGCAATATATACTTGTCAGAGGTGCCATCTTTCAGATTAAACCAAAGCCCTGTCTGCCCTTTCACTTCGATGTTAAGAAGATCCCATCGCACTATTTCGAAGAAGAGCAGGGGGGGTTTTCCTCAATGTCCTGATCAAATTTTATCCCTTAACCAACATCACTAAAACATTATCTGGCAATTGTCACATTGCTGGTTTGTGCGAGCTTGTTGTGTATAAATTGTCCACTGCATTTCCTACATTTCTAGAGTAACAACATTTCAAAATATACTTTGTTGAGTGTGAAGCACTCTGAGCTGTCCTGAAGTTGTGAAAAGCGCTATATAAAGAAGTTCCTTCTTTAATAGACTTTACCTTTTCTTAAGTAATACACTAAGTAATAAATACACTAGTGCATCACCTGTGGCTTTCCCTCAGAGAAAATTGCTGATGCTGTAGGCGAGGTGATGGGGAGCTGGGGCTTATGAAGCTCTATCTAGCTGTAATTTACCAGCTGATTCAGTGACCGGCAGATTTATGGTATGAAAATTCTATCTGGAGGCATGATTGAATGATAATTCTCAAACATGAATCATGTGGCAAATACAACAAATATATTGTATTACAGATAGCTATTCAAAAAAAATAAAAGCCATAAAAACTTTTTATCTTACTCTGGAAGTCAAATTGGCTTGTCGCGAAATGATATAAATTTGCTTCACAATCTTATGTTTTTTCCTTTTAGATAAGCAACCCAAAGGAACTCCTGGTGGGTTTACTTGAACAGATTGAGGAAGCTTTTGGAAATAACATATCTAAAACTATCTTATTGCTCCTGCAGCCACTTCAGACAGGTAATTTGAAGTTTCGTATCCATATGAGTTAACTTTATCGAAGAATAGCAAATTCAGTGGCATTGACTGACCACTTAATTAACCTAACAAGCTACCCGCTGCTTGTGGTCTTTTTTAAAATTCATTTATGGGATGTGGGCGTCGCTGGCTAGGTCAGCATTTATAGCCCATCCCTAATTGCGTTTGAGGTGGTGGTGGTGAACTGTCTTCTTGCACTGCTTCAGTTCCTGTTGTGTAGGTACACCCACAGTGCTGTTAGGGAGGGAGTTCCAGGATTTTGACCCAGCGACAGTGAAGGAACAGCGGAATATTTTCAAGTCAGGATGGTGAGTGACTTGGAAGGGAACTTCCAGCTGGTGGTGTTCCCATGTGTCTGCTGCCCTTGTCCTTCTAGATGGTAGTGGTCATGGGTTTGGAAGGTGCTGCCTAAGGAGCCTTGGTGAGATTCTGCGTCTTGTAGATGGTACACACTGCTGCCACTGTTCGTCGGTGGTGGAGGCAGCGAATATTTGTGGTTAGGGTGCCAATCAAGCGGGCTGCTTTGTCCTGGATGGTGTCAGTCTTCTTGAGGGTTGTTGGAGCTGCAATCATCCAGCTAATTGGAGAGTATTCTATCACACTCCTGACTTGTGCTTTGTAGATGATGGGCAGGCTTGGGGGAGTCAGGAGATGAGTTACTTGCCACAGGATTCCTAGCCTCTGACCTGCTCTTGTAGCCATAGAGTTGTCAATGGTAACCCCCCAGGAGGTTGATAGTGGGGGATTCAGCAATAGTAATGCCAGTGAATGTCAAGGGGCAATGGTTAGACCCTCTCTTATTGGAGATGGCCATTGCCTGGCACTTGTGTGGTGTGTGTTACATGTCACTTGTCAGCCTAAGCCTGGATATTGTCCAGGTCTTGCTGCATTTGGACATGGACTGCTTCAGCATCTGAAGAATTGTGAATGATGCTGAATGTTGTGCAATCATCAGCGAACATGCCCACTTCTGACTTTATGATGGGAGGAAGGTCACTGATGAAGCAGCTGAAGATGGTTGGGCCTAGGACACTACCCTGAAGAATCCCTGCAGTGATGCCCTGGAACTGAGATGATTGACCTCCAACAACCACAACCATCTTCCTTTGTGCTAAGCATGACTCCAACCAGCGGAGAGTTTTCCCCCTGATTCCCATTGACTCCAGACCCAGGACATCACTGGAGGAGTTCGCTCTCACTTAACCTTTGGTGTTCAGCTCTTTTGTCCATGTTTGAACCAAGACACTAATGTGGTCAGAAGCTGAGTAAGGTGACAGTGACTGCCCTTGACACCAAGGCAGCATTTGACCGAGTGTGGCATCAAGGAGCTCTAGCAAAACTAGAGTCAATGGGATGTATACTTTACTATACTTGTTTGCTTTATTTGTGCTATCTTTAAAGAAACAAATTGTTACCAGAATGCTTTGCAGAAGCAGAGTTCATCTTTTGTTTCAGGACCTTTAGAAACCTTTATTTTAATTTTAAAAGTATTCATGTGATTCTATACTAAACATACAAAGTGATGATAAATATCTAAGACCTGATCCGAAGCTGACACTATTTGTAATCAAGGGAAAATGCCAAGTTAACTGAATTTACTTCTTAGAAGACCAACCTGCTTTTAATTAAACAAATTGCTTAGGCAATATTTGGCTTGACTAGTTTTTGTTAAGTTGCAAACTGACTTAGGTTTTTAATATGTTCTGGTATTCTGCAGGTATGGAATATTAGTGTAGTAAAAATATTTTCTTGTGATAAATTGTATCTTTAAAGAGGTTTTACTTGATTTCTTGGATTTAACTTCATAAAACTTGTTTTTCCAGTGCTTATAAAAATGAAACATAAAAAGGCATATTCCGTTGGACTGTCTCTTGCAACTATTCAAAGCCAACTCTCCCAACTACCTGTACCTTATACTAATGAGCAACGTAAACAGGATGAATATGAGCTTTGCAAGTGTTGTATGGCTGTTATCTCTTTTATTAAACCTTTTGTGGATGAAGTGAATCAAGCAACAAAATCTAAGAGAAACCCTTCCTATAATGAGCTAAAGGAGGAACTTCTGAAATTGTAGGTACTTAGTTTTCATTTCTGTGATCTACGTTTTTTTTAAACTAAGAGCCTTTGTCAGGAAAATTAATGTGTGTGCTGCCTAATTAATATTTTTACCATTGATGTAGTTGCATGAAAAGTTTGGAATACCCACTGCTGACGGCACAGTTATATCCATTAACTGGAGAGATTGAGGACAATTCATTAAGAACTTTTGCTACTGAAATTCTGGTAAGCTTGATCTGCCCACGCCATTTTATTTCCTTAGTGGTATCGTCTTGATCTGCTGCTTTGGTGAAGGTTCTACACTCTGAATAAATTAACTCTAAATTAAATAACTTATGGTGTTTAATTCATATAATTTTTTAATGGTTCTTGTCCAATTTCATGTTTTATCATGCATCATTATAATGGGTTAGATATTACATCTAATTGCATCAATAAAATGACCCAATTCCTCTAATCACAGTTGTGAAAGTAGATTGCATTGAAAAGTTCTTTGAATTTCACTCATGGACTTCTTTGTCAGTATGACTGAGATCATCTGATTAGCTGCCTTTGCTGCTTTGTTCCCTTCCCCCAGCCTATCTGATCAGACTCCCTCTAAGTTCCCCCTGCCCTAGCCCTAAACTAGCATCACTCTCTAATTCCTCCCCTATCTCCCTCATGTCCTCTGTGAGCTCATCTTGTCCATGAGGGGAGATTTGGAAAGTTCAAGAGAAAGAACAAGGCAAAGTGCAAGGTAGCAGTGTGGTTAATGATAACCAGAATGTAATAGGAAGGGACTTAGTGTGCAAACATAGGAGTGCACCAGCAAATAGGATCAGAGTAGTGAAAAATAGTAAAAAGACAGAATTAAAGGCTCTTTATCTGAATGCACACAGCATTCAGAGCAAGATAAATGAATTGATAGTACAAAAAGAAATAAATGGGTTTCATATGAAAGTATGCTGGTAGGACCAACGGTTCCTGCCCGAAGTCACTGGACTTTTGGCTGTTCTCCAAATTTTCCGGTCCTGCCCTTGATGACTCCTGCTGCGGGTGGGTCTGGAAAATCCCGGCCATGGTTGCAAGGTGACCAAGGCTGAATATTCAAGGGTATTTGACATTTCGAAAGGATAGGAAGAAAGGAAAAGGATGTGGGTTAGCTCTATTAATAAAGGATGCGATCAATACAGTAGTGAAAAATGATCTTGACTTGGAAGATCAAGATATCGAATCAGTTTGGGTGGAGATAAGAAATAGCAAGGGAAAGGAGCCAAAAGTGGGAGTAGTTGAGAGGGTCTCTAACAGTAGCTACTGTAGGACAGAGTTTATATCAAGAAACAATGGGAGCTTGTGAGAGGTTCTGCAATAATTGTGGGTGATTTTAATCTTATATAGATTGGACAAATCAAATTGGCAAAGGTAGCCTTGAGGACGAGTTCATAAAGTGTATTCAGGACAGTTTCTTAGAACAATACATTGTGGAAACAATCAGGAAACAGGCTATTTTAGATCTGGTAATGTGTAATGAGACAGAATCAATTTAATCTCATGATGAAGAATCTTCCAGGGAAGAGTGATCATAACATGATGGACTTTCACATTCAGTTTGAGGGTGAGAAATTTGGGTTTGAAACTATTACCTTCAATTTAAATAAAGGCAATTACAAAAGTATGAAGACAGAGTTGGCTAAAGTACATTGGGAAAGTAGGTTAGCAGTCTGTAGTGATAGACATGTGAGATATTTCATAACTTTCAACAAATATATATTCCTTTGAGAAAGAAAGGAAAAGTGCTAGGAAAACCAATGAGCCTAAAGGCTGACACGTCCCTGGACTTGATGGCCTGCATCCTCGAGTTTTAAAAGAAGCGTCCACAGAGAAAGTGGATGCATTGGTTGTAATCTTTCAAAATTCCTTTGATTCTGGGAAGGTACCAGTGGATTGGAAAACTACAAATGTAATATTTGAGAGGAGGGAGACAGAAAGCAGGAAACTATAGGCCAGTTAACCTAACATCTGTCATTCGTAAAATACCAGAATCCATTATTAAGGAATACATAATATAATCAGGCAGAGTCAACATGGTTTTTTTAAGGGAAACCATGTTTGAAAATCTATTAGAGTTCTTTTAGGATATAAAAAGCAGGGTGGATAAAGGGAAACCAGTAGATGTAGTCTATTTGGTTTTTGAAAAGGCATTTGATAAGGTGCCACAGAAAAGGGTACTACACAAGATAACTCATAGTGTTGGGGGTGATATATTAGCATGGATGTAGGATTGACTAACATCGGACAGACTCAGGATAAATGAGTCATATTCAGGTTGGCAAATTGTAACTAGTGAGAGAATCCAATTCTAGATTTAGTATTAGGAAATGAAGCTGGGCGAGTGGACAGAATAGCAGTGGGTGACCGTTTTGGAGAAAGTGACCATAATGCAGTTAGATTTAATATAAATATGGAAAAGGATAAAGATAGAACAGGAGTAAAAGTTCTAAATTGGGGAAAGACAACTTTTATGAATCTGAAAGGTGATCTGGTGAAAGTGGATTGGTTACACTGAAGGGAAATCAGTGATAGACTAGTGGGAGGCATTCTAAAGTGAGATTCTACAATTGCAGTGTATATATATCCCCAAAAAGAAAAAGGGCTATACTGCCCAATCTAGAGCCCCCTGGTTATCTAGAAGTATACAAGATAAGATAAAGCAGAAAAATAAAGCTTATGACAGTCACAAAAAACTTAATACTGTAGAAAGCCTAGATTATAGAAAGTATAGGGATGAAGTAAAAAAAAAGGTAATTAGGAAAGCAGAAAGAGGATATGAAAAAATATTGGCAGGTAAAATCAAAGAAAACCCAAAGATATTTTACCAGTACATAAGAGCAGGAGCATAACTAAGGAAAGGGTAGGGGTGATCAGAGATGTATATGGTAACTTGTGCTCTGATGCTGAAGATGTGGGCAGGGTTCTCTATCTTCACTAAGGAGAGGGATGAAGCAGATATTCTAGTTAAAGAGGAGGAGTGTGAAATATTAGATAAAATAAGCATAGTGAGAGATGATGTATTGGAGGGACTGAAGTCCTTGAAGGTGGATAAGTCAACCGGGCCAGATGGATTGTATCCCTGGCTGTTAAAGGAAGCCAGGGAGGAAATAGCAGATGCTCTGAGGATCATTTTCCAGTCCTCACTAGATACTGGTGAGGTACCAGAGAATTGGAGGTCTGCGAACGTTGTACCATTATTTAAAAAGGGTGCGAGGGATCGAGCAAATAATTATAGGCCAGTCAGTCTGACTTCTGTGGTGGGCAAATTATTCGAATCAATTCTGAGAGACAGGATAAACTGTCATTTAGAAAGGAACGGATTAATCCGGGATAGTCGGCATGGTTTTGTTAGGGGAAGGCCATGTCTTACTAATTTAATTACATTTTTTGAGTAAGTAGCAAGGAGGATTGATGAGAATAGTGCAGTGGATGTTGCCTACATGGATTTTAGTAAGGCGTTTGACAAGGTCCCGCATGGCAGACTGGTCAGAAAAGTAAAAGCCCATGGGATACTGGGGAATATGGTGAGTTGGATTCAAAATTGGCTCAGTGATAGGAAACAAAGGGCAACGTTATTGCATATTTTTGCGAATGGAAAATGGTTTCCAGTGGCATTCTGCAGGGCTCAGTGTTGGGTCCCACGCTGTTTGTTGTGTATATTAATGAGTTGGACTTAAATGTGGGTGGCATGATTGGGAAGTTTGCAGATGACACAAGAATTGGCGGTATAGTTTATAATGAAAAGGATAGCTGTTGTCTCCAGAGTGATATCAATGGTTTGGTCGAGTGGGTGGAAAAGTGGCAAATGGAATTCAAGTGTGAGGTAATGCAATTGGAGAGGGCAAACAAAGTTAGGGAATACACAATAAATGTGAGAATATTGGGAGGGGTAGACGAATGAGAGACCTTGGTGTGCATGTCCACAGGTCCCTGAAGGTGGCAGGACAGATGGATAAGGTGGTAAAGAAAGCACATGGAATCCTTTCCTTTATTGGATAAGATATAGAATACAAAAGCAGAGATGTAATGATGGAACTGTATAAAAATGCTGGTTAGGCAACAGGAATTTTGTGTACAGTTCTGGTCACCACACTACAGGAAGGACATAATTGCTCTGGTGAGAGTACAGAGAAGATTTAAAAGAATGTTGCCAGGGCTTGAAAATTGCAGCTATGAGGAAAGATTGGATAGGCAGGGGTTGTTTTCCTTGGACTGAGGAGGCTGAGGGGTGACCTGATTGAGGTGTACAAGATTATGAGGGGCCTAGATAGAATAGACAGGGATGCCCTGTTTCTCCTAGTAGAGGTCAGTTATCAGGGGGCACAGATTTAAGGTGATTGGTGGAAGGATTAGAGGGGACATGAGGCAAAACTTCTTCACCCAGAGGGTGGTGGGCGTTTGGAATTCACTGCCTGGTTTGGTGGTGGAGGCAGAAACCCTCAACTCATTTAAAAGTTACCTGGGTCTGCACCTAAAGTGTTGTAACCTGCAAGGCTAGGGACCAGGTGTTGGAAGGTGGGATTAAAATGGACAGCTAGTTATTTTTTGTTTTTTGGCCGGCGCAGACACAAGGGGCTAAATGGCCTCTTTCCGTGCTATAACTTTTCTATGGTGTTAGTGAGGTGCCACAAAGAAAGTGTGGGGGCATCAACTTTTTGCAATCTATATTAATGACTTGGATGAAGGGATAAAGTGTATTGTAACCAGATTTGCTGACATTACAAAGATAGGTGGGAAAGCAAGTTGCGAGGAGGACACAAAGGTCTGCATTTTCCGCTTTGAGGTGAGAATTGGGAGTCGGACCATGTCCTGACTTTGCAATCCTGCCTCCTTAGTGGCTGTGCCCGCCCCCTGAATTTTCACCCTGTAGAATCAGGGAGAGGCTAGATTCAGGGCTGCCACTTCTCAAAGCAGGGTAGAGGTGGAAACAAAGGTGAACAGTTGCAGAGATGGGCAGGTTAGAAGGCCTGCCTCTGTGTGCTGGAACATAAGTCCAGTTCTGTAGATGAATGTGGGGCCCCCCTTAGCCTAACCTCCCACCCCCTCATCCACTCCTTACCGCGCCCTCACCCCCACGCCCCCTATATCACTCCATGCCCATTCACCGCCCCCCCTCCCCCCCCAATACCACCTCACTGAGTACCCACTATATACAGAACTCTCAAGTCCTATAATATCTTTGGGAATTCTTTGAGATGCTCATAAGTGTCAATAAGCAACAATCATTCGAAAGCTATTTGAAACATTATCCTAGTTAGAGCTCATAAAATTGTCAAGATAAACAAACTCACAGTCCCCTTGACAGCTATGTGAATGTCCCCTGCTGAGTTGAATCCATTAGTGGGGTTTGGAACTCAGCTAGGCACTCATAATTGGATTCTGTTGTACAAGTCTATCAAGAAAAACTCCAGAGCTGAATACATTGAAACCTTTGAAGTCATTAAAGGAGCTCAGCCATCTGTTCAAGCTTTAAAGCAATGGAACAGGTGTCTGAAGGGATTAAATCATGGGGGACATTTGACACAGTCAAATACGAATATCACTATTGTTTAATGCACAAGACCACTTTATCCATTGGATAATATTCTGCATTTGAGGACTTCCACTTTCACAATGTGCCCAATTCAATGGTCACTTACCTTTTAAGAACAAAGTTCTATCATCAATCACTGCATTAAACATATTTAATTGATCATATAGCATTTCAGTATGACAAGTGAAGTTGGCAACATCCTTTGAACTTATCTGTCAACTGGTCACCAACTCCAGACCGGGCCTGGTTCCCCATGGTTTAAGACACCACATCGTCTTCAGAATCCAGCCCAACTCCATCAAAATTGCAGGGGATCTAAAATGCCCACCCCTGAACGGGACATTGCAAGGTCAGGACTGCTGCGTGCGACCTGCTGCATTTCTCACGCCATTCAAATTGCCAGAGATGGGAATAGGGGCAGGATTTGAGCATGTGGGAAGCACACGCCTATTTTTCCGTCTGCTTGACGAGGGTTCCTGTGTTGGGACAGAAAAATCCGGCCCAAAGAGTTTACAAAATGATTGGGCAAAAATTTGGCAGATGGAGCATAATGTGGGAAAATCTGAAGTTGTCCACATGGTAGGAAGAATAGAAAAGCAGATTATTTAAATGGAGAGAGACTACAGAGTGCTATGATACAGAGGCACCTGGGTTTCCTAGTATATGAATCACAAAAAGTTAGCATGCAGATACAGCAAGTAATTAGGAAGGCAAATGGTTGGCTTTTATTGCAAGGAGGATGTAGTATAAAAGTTGGAAAGTCTTGCTACAACTGCACCGGGCTTGGTGAGACAACACCTACAGTACTGTGTACAATTTTAGTCTCCTTATTTGAGGAGGGATATACTTGCATTAGAGGCAGTTCAGAGAACATTTACCAGATTGTTTCCTGGAATGACGGGTTGTCTCATGAGGAAAGGTTGAGCAGGTTGGGCCAATACTCATTGGAGTTTTAGAAGAATGAAAGGTGATCTTATTGAAATATATAAAATTCTTAGGGGGCTTGATAGAGTAAATGCTGAGAGGAGGTTTCCCCTTTTGGGGGAACCTAGAACTCTGGGCATAGTTTCAGAATAAGGGGTCTCCCATTTAAGAATGAGATGAGAAAATTTATTCTCAAAGGGTCATGAATCTTTGGAATTCTCTGCCTCAGCAAGCAGTGGGAGCTAGGTCATTGAATATATACAAGGCTAAGTTAGACAGATTTTTTGATCTACAAGGAAGTCAAGATTTATTGGGGAATAGCCAGCGAAATTGAGTTGAGGCCACAATCAGACCAGCCATGATCTTATTGAATGGCGGAGCAGACTCGAGGGGCCGAATAACCTATTCCTGTTCCTATAGATCTTATGTTCTTATAGCCAGAGAGTAACCTGCAATAGCTTCTCTTCGTGCTGCTGCACCGTTACCTTTGATGTCTCCCAAGGACTTATTAGCTGCTTCCTTTTTCTCCTCAACATGCTGCCCCCTGGCGATATCATCCAAATCCACAAGGTCAGCTTCCAGATGTATGCTGACAGCACCAGTTCTACCTCACCACCATGTCATTCAATCTCTAAATCGTCAGGCTGCTTATCTGACAACCAGTACTTAATGAGCAAAATTTCCCTCCCGACTAAATATTGGGAAGACCAAAGCCATTGTTTTGGAGGGCCAGAATTTTTCCATCAGCGAGTTGGGGCCGGGGCCGGGGCCCGCTCGCTGACGCGGGATAATGTCTGGAGGAACCCCCGACGTCATCCCGCCCCATTTAAATATTCAGGAAGGCGGGCGGACAGTGAAATCAGCTGTCCGCCCGCTGACCTGTCAATGGCCAATTAAGGCCATTGACAGGATAATTAAGCTAATTAAAGGCCCTGCCTGTCCAACCTTAAGGTTTGTGGGCAGGCCAGGAGCCCCGGCGGGAAGGAGAAAAAACATGAAACCTCATTCACTGGCAGGATGAGGTTTCATGTCTGTTTAAAAAATCTTTAATAAAGTTTATGTAATATTTATTAACATGTCCCATCTTGTGTGACATTGTCATATGAGGGGGACATGGTAATTTTTTTATTTTGCTATTTTTGATGTTTTTTAAACTGTCACCAATCTCCCTGAGACAGCACTTAGTCTCAGGGAGCAGTGTGCTCTTTCGTGCACATGCGCGAAAGAGCACACTTTGACAGTTGGGGATTCTCCCCCCCACCGGAACAGGACACGCAAAGCGCTTCCTGTCGGGCAGCCCGCTGGTCCAGCCTTAATTGGCCCGCCCACTCAAAATGGGAGCAGGGCCTGTTTTGGCGGTGGAGTTCGGCTGCCCACCCACTGCCGAGCTGGTGGGGTCCACCCGCCCGCCCATCGAGGGCTAAACTCTGCCCAAGAAGTATGAAGAGAAGAAAGGATGTTGTGAAAACATTCCTTTAACCCCCTAGAATCAGCTGATGGAATAACTAATGTTGATGATACACAGTTGTCTGGACTGCCTATTTCCAAGCACTGCTGCCACTATCAAAATGATGTGTGAACATTGACCTTTTTAATTTTGTTTATTCATTCATGGGCTGTGTAAATAGAGTAGCCCTTTGTAGTTACATGCTGAAGCACATATTTACAAAAATCTGTCAAAAATTATTTATACATAATTTATAAGCATAATTTATACTTTACGGCACAGCTCTGTAGAAGAATGTTTTCAAGACAAGGGTTGTGGACCAAATATTTAATACATCCAATCCATTTTATCAATTTGGCAGAGAAGTTTATATATGTTTAAATAAGTGCTATCCTCCTCTCTAGGTTTACCTGTTAGCAATGGGCGAAATGCTTCCTGTGTTGATGGTTCATCAGTTGCTACAGTCCAGAAAGACATTGCGAGAGATTAACCCTCTGAAAGATGATGTAAAATACCCCACAAATTCACTGGCAAGCTTGGCATATCTCTTATTTGTTCAGCATATCGGCATTGACCAATTTCCAGCTGTTTACAGGTGTGTAAAGGTGAAGGCCCATTATTTTGCATTATATTCCAGGGATTTAATGTAACGTGAACGTCAGAATAATTGTAACTATTGTTAGCTAGCTGCTGTCTCTGGAACTCAAACCACTGCCACCTTGCCCTCCTCCCTGGCCCACCCCAGCAACTTGGAACTTCTCTCTTTTTAAAAACTTCCTTATATCTATTTTGTTTAACAACCATTCATTTGGGTAACTTTATCCATTCTTCTGCTTGGTCTGCCCTTACTCTATGTGAGGCACTATAGAATATTTTGTTACATTAATTATATTTTACAATGCAAGGTCTGATGCTGTGATTTCACACAATCCTCTCAAGGACTTTTTTGGTTTAAATGGCACAATTATTTTTGTGCTCTTTCTAGTACCAAAATGAAACTTCACTGACGCAGCAGGGTGGTTAAGTAGGTAGAATAACTTCAAAATACAGAATTAGATAAATACCAGTGGTCATTGTGTTCATTACACACAGACTGTAATCAAGAACAACGTAAAGGGTACAAATGATGAAGGATTCTTCAATGAGGAAGCCAACAATTACATTATCTCAAATAGAATGTGGAACAGTGCATTTCTTGTTATGAAGGAAGATGTACTTAGTGATCTGCGGAGAAAGAAAATTCTGGGAACAGAGATTCCAAGGGCACCAGCTGCAGCTGATAATTCCCAAGGAACAGTTAACATCACTATGACTAGTGCTGGCAGTAATACAGAACCATAAGCGCCATTCGAATCATCTCCAACTGATTCATGGTGCTTACCAGTATCTGAGTACATGGATCACGTACTGGAGGAAGTAGCTAGAGATTGATCATTGTGAGAGTTATATGCAAAGAGCAATGATATAACAGAGGTTTGATTGCCTTCAGAGAAAATACTTTGTTAGATCATCATTGTTAGATGTGGCATTAAGGATTTATGAATCTGATTGCGAAAAAAAAATCAACATGAAGTGGTCATTTAAGACGGAATAGATAACAGGCACTAAGGTAACATTTGCTTGCTAACAAGTTTCAGGATTTTACTGCTTTCCATTGACTGTCATGCAATCAAAGTAACTTCCCCAGTGGCTCAGCAAGATTACCACTAAGTACCCGAGTATTCCAGGTCTTTCCTCAGTCTCTGCTGAGTTAGTTGATCTCAACCAGGCAATCACAGGGCTATTGAAAGTGACTCTGGATCTAATACTATTCATTTTCAAGATTTAATGCATGAATAATATTGCACTTTGGGTAGGTACCACAGGACTCTGTTGCCTAGCAAGAAGTCAGCAGCTTCAGGATGGGACAAAAGAACATTAGTCGGGGTGGGGGTGAAATTCCAGAAAGTTAATAATTTTATAAAAGGAACAATTTATTGTGCATCACTAGTTGATGTCCAGTGGCATTCTACAAAATGACAAGGACGCAGGCTGGAAAACAGAGTGTTTAGCTGGAATGTGAAACGGGGGAGATTGGCTATTACACTGCAAGCCATACCACATCCGCTTGGGATTCTATAGGTAGATGTGTTTGTCAGCTGGAGAATAATAGCTGGAATGCTATTTGACCAAAACCAAAGTAATGTAGCAGAAAACAAAAAAAAAAGTACAAATTTACAAAAAAAGGATCCATCTATTTTTGTGGTGATTTAATTGGTTTGTGGTATCACATAGTTACGTGAACAAATCAACAAGACTAGGGGCTCATAACGCTATTGCAATCACACGGATATAGAGCAGAAATACAAAATATCGTTTATTTGTGATTTTTAATTCAAATTTTGAAAACTAAAATGATACAGAAAAGGAACAATTAATATTTGGTCATTTCTGGGCATCGTAATTTGCACAGAATCACATGTGAATGGTATTTCATTAAAAGAATCAGTATTAATGTAATATTTTTAATGAAAACTTTGCTTTGCAGCCCTGGATACTTCCTTCTATTTAATATGGAATACATTGCTGCACTAATAAGTAGGTAAGTTAATATATCCAAAGAATTATTGCACTAATTAATTGTGATTTGAAAGCTTTTTTTTTTACATGGGTTTCAAAGTAATAGCCCAAATCAAAGGAGATACCCATCCCCTCTTTTGTTCCCAGTTGGTTTCTTCCCTTATGTCTTGAAGACATTGGACTGAATTTTCGATGGGATGTGAAGGTGGGTGATCCCATAATCTGTCACCATGGTCCCACCCCTGGGCAGTTTTCATTGAGGCTGGAACCGCAAGAGTGTGGGAGATGGCGGTGATTGCTACCTGCATGCCAGTGGGGGGGTAGCCAATTAGGCCAATTAAATTACCCATCAAGTAATTTTCCAGAAGGCAGGTGGGCCCTGTGCTGAGGCCGAAGTCCAGCTGACAAATTGAGGTGGCTTCCCGGCAGCAGGCCAGGGATGATGCATTGAATTTAGCCTCCCACCCTCTTTTTGCAATTGCCAGAGGGCTACAACTGCAGCTGCAGGACATCCTATGGAGGGGTTCTCCCTCCACAATGACAGTCTGGCAGCTGTGGCCACTTTTTACTTTTAATTTTTGAAAAATTCTTCACAGGATGCCTCCATCTTGAGGTGCCCTCTTGTTACCCTGCCTACATCAGCAGCTCCCACCTCTGATGGTGGGGCTGCTGATCTTTCAGTGATGGAGGGCCGGCTATTGGCCATTCAGACTTGGGAGCCTGCCTCCTGGAAAATCATCCTGTAGTTCCCAGCGCTGACATTTGAGAGTTCCTGCCCCGCATTCCCTTCGTATGGCAGGATTGAGACTCATGAATGAAAATTCAGCCCATTGACTGTACTGTGGGACGGGATTATGCTGTTGACCACTCTCTCAAACCTAGTGTCATCAGGACCTTGGAGCATGGAGCAGTCAGAGAAAAAGGATGAAGGGAAATCACAGATTAACCTAATTCTGCCGACCCTGATGTCCCCACCTACTCTCTTCCAGGAGAAGTTGTTGGATAGTAATTGGCACTGGAATTTTTTTTTAAGCAGACTTTAGTACCTTACACAGCAAGCTGCCTGAAATTAGCTAACCCAGCACAGGGTTCTAAACTATGGCCTTCCTGATCTGTACTGCCAATAGGAAAACTGAGAAATATATTTTCCAACAAAAACAAAAATTGCCGGAAAAACTCGGTAGGTCTGACAGCATCTGTGGAAAGGAAGACAGAGTTAACATTTCGAGTCCGTATGACTCTTCATAAGAACTGGAATCGGAATTTTGCTTTTGTAATATATTTTCCAATATTTCTGCACTTTGCATTAGACCTATTGATGCTTTATGGGCAAAGACCCTAAATTATCTGTAATGAAGAAAAGAACAGAAAATTTTTGCATTAACATCATATAATTGAGTTGCCTTGCTAATATCTTGTATCTTCATGAATATTTCAAGCATAGTAACTTAATTATTCAGTTTGCTGGTTTTAGAAGATTGTGAACGTTTTTATATTTTATGATGACTGAAATTTTTATTATAATTATAAAACTTATTTTTTCTTCCGGCTGCATAAAATAACTTCTAATGGCAGGACTGAAGAGTCTGTTTTGTCCAAAGGATTGGTAGGTATTTTCGTTTACTATATCTGAAAACCTAAAGCGCCTCTTGCAACTCAATTCTGAATCTCCAATCTTTACATTGTTAGTCAAATATATTTGATAGATGCAGTCAAAAGTATAGGTTTCTTCTGGTGTGTCAGATAATGGCCTGGATTTTGTGGCAGTAATGATGGCAAAATAATTAACGTTAGCCGTCATTACTCCTCTGAAGCGGACACTGACGTTTAGAGTCCCTGCATCAACAGTCAAACACAGAAATCCAGAAGTTGCTATCAGTGATTCTGTGCATCCTGAGAGAGTGCACTGTTGACGTCACCCCAGGCTGCAATCAGTTAGGAATCATTGAACTGACAATAATTTCCGCTCTTAGGGCTAGATTTTTGCCATGAAGGCAGGAAGCCCAAGTCAGGCCTACTGCCTCCGGAAATAGTTTCGAGGCAGCCATGGAGGTGGGCGAGTGCCAGTTGGGCTGGTTAGAAGGCCTGCCTTAGTTCTCTGAAACTTCAGTCCAGTTTTACAAAAGGCTGTTAGGCCTTTAGCCCTCACCTCTCCCCTTCCCCCACCCATCTTCTATACCTCCGTGACCCCATCCCACCACCATGCCATCTCATTCCCTCCATGCCACCTCCATAGCCTCTCAACCAGTATCCACCAGGGGAAAACCTCAGGAACCATGTAGAGATGAAAAAAAATTAGACTTTGAATAATCTAAGGGAGCTCTGAGTCATATATATGATGTTGAAAAAAACCCTCATTCATGAAATCTTTTAAGGAAGATTTTAAATCCCCTCAATTAGTCAATCTGTTATAAGAACAAACTTATATTCACTAACTACATCAAGGACAGTTAATCCTTTAATAGCCTCTTAAAACTGTCAATAAAAATGTGAACTCAGCACCCTTGCTGATATAAGTGGTTTTGGAGCTTTTGAATCTCAATGGGTTCAGCTGTAATAACAGCCCTTGGGAAATGTCAACAACAAAGTCTATTGAAACTGCAATAACAGATGGCAATGTTTATTTCTAAGCTGCACCAGATGTCCTGTCAATTAATGCACTACAGTAGCGGGTGTTTTTCTTACTCTGACAGCTGCAGCCTGTTTTTTTTTCAATTATAAAGGTGTGGAGATTTAAATAACCTCAGAGCATGATACTGCCCTTCAAGAGCATTTATGCCTCCTCCATAAATTTGTGACTGCCACTCTGCGGGTAAAGGCCCTTGGAACAGTGAAAATGGGGTTTGTTTGGACTCAGTATTCATTTCAAATGGCTCTGCTGAGTTTGGATTTCCAGCCTGTGTTATTGCCCTGCCCCCTTCCCCCTTCTGACAAAAATGGGATCTGCTGGAAATGTTGGCAGGACTTCCGCATTTGGGTCCTGCTTACTATTTTTAAAGACTTCCATAGTCACCTTGACTCCATGAAAATCCAGCCCTTAGTCTCACTGTAAAAACACTTGGGCTGGAATTTTACCTTCCGCATGTGGGCACGTGCCTGACACGCACGAACGTAATATGACACGCGATGACGTCAGGCATGTGTCCCATCGATATTTCGTTTGGCAGGCGTACACTGGAGTCAGCTGCGCGCCCACCGATAACGATAACTATTAAGGCCATTAATGAGCTAATTAGCTTGAAATTTATACTGCCTGTCCAACCTAACGGTTGGCGGGCAGGCGAAAAGGCCAAGCGGCCTTTACGTTTTTTAGGGAACCTCATCCACAAGTGGGATGAGGTTTCCTAAAGCTAATACAAATTAAATAAAATCTTTGCTTTGAAAATTTAAACATGTCCCATCTCATGTGACATTAAATTTTTAATGTCTTTATTTTTTTTTAAAAAGCACTTCAATCTTTCTGAGGCAGCTCCGTGCCTCAGGGAGATTGAAATGCTCTTTTGCATGCATGTGCGAACTGCACGCCAGGCCTGCTCGCTCTCCCTCTCCCGCCCGCAGTGGTAGTGCTCTCAGCGCTACCGCTTGTGATCCATGCAGGGCGGGCCTTAATTGACCTGTCCGCGTGAAATCGCTGTACGGAGCTGATCATGGGTGGCGGTCGGTTCCCCGACTGCTCCCGCTGAGCCCGCCCGACGAGGGAAAAACTCTGGCCTTGATAAAGTTACATCTTGTTGAATGAGGTGCTAGGTTTTTAATGGTGTACTAAGTTCCTAATTATGGCTAAGCAACGTCACTAGTCCTGAAAGTTATTTTATGTTTATTGAATGTCAAATTTCTCCATTATGATATGAAATTCCACATATATTTTTTAAAAAAGCTTCTACCTTAATCCATGCGTATGGCCACTTTCTTGCTATGTGCAAAATTTAAAAATTAAAAGTGAAGTTATTCAATGGTTTTTACTACCTGCTTTGTTGTCTGAGAGAAAACTTTAATGTGTTTGGCTGCTTACCGTTTGATGACCCTGACTGAAGATCCTCTTGACTTGACAGTAGATTCAAATTGACATCAGGAGAGGGGAAGGTTGCTAGATTCCTAGACTTTTGTGAACAGCTTTCTTTAAGATCAGCAGTAAGCATCATTGTTTTGCCGCTGACTTCAAAATCCAACCCAACATATTTTTATTTTAATTCACTTTAAATATTTTTTGATGTCTGAACTTCTTCACTTTATTGCATACTTATTTGAATCTACTTTCTTTTTCAGGAATTGTTTGAACATTGTTTATTAATGATTGAAGATAATAATCTTTCTCACAAGTATTTGGAAATGAAGAATATTCTGAGCATTCCTCAGGTAATCCACAATTCGAGCATAAAGCAAAAGTGTATGTGGTTCAGGCTTTAATTTAGACCAACATTGAAAAAGCTAGGAATTGTAACATGGATTACAATGTTTACTTTCTGGCTACCATTTTAATAAATACATTTCTCAAATTTCTACCTCTAGGATTTAGTGAAGGTGATGACACTTTGTCCCATTGAGCATTTGGTATGTATTAATGTAATTACATGAAACTGTTTTTATCTGAAGAGTATGGAATGCTTTATTAGATTTAACTATAAGATGCAAGAATTATGGAGTAGTGACAATGGGGAACTTTAAGGTGATTGGCAAAAGAACAGGAAAAATGAGGAAAAAATTCACACAGCAAGTTATTAGGCCTGAACTTCCACGGAGTGGCAATCAGAGTTGGATTGCCACTCTGCTTCTACTTTCATACCTGAAATTTTTTTCAATCCTATCTCACCCGACCTTCTGACCCAGGCCAGGCAGTGCAGTGCAGTGCCTAACGTCAAGGTCAGCTCAGTCAATTGTATGGAGGCCAAACCCCCCATTTTTACAGCCCTAACTGCCATAAACCAGGTAAGCTAAAGGTCCAGCCAAGTTTAAAGATCCTTGACAGACCAGGGAGGAGGTAAGTGTATAAGGTAATTGGTATACAGGCCCTGGGGTGGGGTGCGGGTATTGTGTTGGGCGTCAGGGGACGGATTTCCCATGCGGCAGGGATGGGGAGAATATCAAGGGGGTGGGGGAGTCCCCTAGGAGTTCGGGTGAGGTGGGAGCAGTCCCGTGGGGAGGTCGGTGTGGGTCTGTGCAGCAGTTAGAAGAGGTTTTAATTCTTCTGGGTATCTTGATGTGACCCAGTCAGAACCATCTGAAGTTTGCAATTTAAATCACACTTCTGGATGGCTCCCAGTGCAGGGCAATTGCCCAAGGGAGTTTGCACTTCTCAGGCAATTGCCGTGCAAGCCTTACCTGGGAACTTCTGCGAGGGGTGGGGGGTGTGGGGGGCAGTGTGTGGTCCCAGCGCATCTTTGGTGTACCGCCCCCAGTTACACAGCCCTGGAGTTTCGAAGTTATGGCCCATTATGATCTAGAATGTACTGCCTGAAAGGCTGATGGAAACGGATCTAATAGTAACCTTCAAAAGAAAATCGGATAAATACTAGAAGGAAAAAAATGTTCATGGCTATGGGGAAAGAGCAGGGGAGTGGGGCTAAGTGGATATCTCTTTCAAAGAGCCAGTACTAGGAAGATGAGTTGAATGGCTTTCTTCTGTGCTGTATCGTTCTGTGATTCTGACTGTCTTTTAAATGTTTTAGCGGAAATCGAGTCTAAAGATATTTCAGCAGTACACAGACAAGTTTGATCCAGAAGGAAAATACAAATTATTTAGGTGAGTACAGTCTAGAAGACATTTATTTTATTTTTAAGATTGTGCCTTCTGCAAGTTTTTCTGAATAGGTATTAAAATTTTAAATGGAACACATTTGATATACGGTAGGTTGGGACATATAGAATACGGTTTACAAGTCAGGTGGACATGCCAATTGGAATAAAAACAACAGTAAATTCAACTCAAGAATACCTTTTAACAAACTCATTAAATGTAAAAATATTCAAGATATTATCAATATCCATTCCAGAGAAGACAAGAGCTTTTAAACTTTGTCAGATAAATAACACCGCATAATTTTTCACTATAATTTGCAACACATTTTTAAGTGATAGTTCTATTTTGATAAAAGAAACTGCAAACTTGAATTTATGTAGCATCTTTTAGCAAAACGACTTGAATCACAATCGTGGTGTTCTGTTAGTGGGCCAAACTATAGTCATTTGAACCATGAAATTGTGTTCATGTTCATCTACTAAATTACAAATCTTTTTCTTTGCATTGTATACAATTATGATCTTTAGAGTTATTTAAATGAAGCTCCTTATAGATGTTGCTGTGCTGTTACTGCTTTGTAAATACAGCTTCTTTGATTTAATTATGCAACCTAGTTGATGATCATGTGGTGCAAGGGATCAGAGGGTTTTAGATTGTTGCTTACCCTGCATTCATATAGATCTAATAGTGTTCCCTTAGAGACTTGACTTGGATATTAGTTGTTTGATTGGAAGTACTGTCATTAGAGATGCTTCTCCTTTTCTGTTGATTTTAATTCAAAGCAATATTTTAATGTAAAGATTTTCTTCAAATTGCATTCTGGGTGTGTTTTAAAATCACTAACATCCAGTAACATTCATTGGACATTTTCCTTTTTGTAAATACTGTTTTTGTAAGATTTTCTATTGAAATCTTAAATTATTTTTGTATAAAATTGTACTGGATTTGCTAACAATGGAATTTAAACAAGAGCATAAAGTGGCCTTTTCCATCACAAATAAATCACACTTGAAAGTTTTGGGAGGAGAGAAATATGAAATTTCATCAAGATGACCAGTAATTTTACTGAGGCTGCAATTTTCACATTATTGCAAAGCAGTTTCAGGCATGGAATGATGTGAAAATGGCCATAACTCCAGTATCAAATGCTAAACTGTCACTGGATCAGACTAAAGCCAAGCAGTGTAAAGCAGTAATAACGGTTCAGCTATTAACACATTCTGCTATCCAGTGGCTGGAACCATGACACAGTTTTAATACTTCATGTTACTTTTTTTTTAGGTGCCTGTTAAAAACTAGCCAACATGCTGGGGTACAAGGTTACATTATACAAAATCTTAAAAATCAGGTTGATCTAGCATTGAAGGTAAGCATATTATTAAGAATTATTCGGTTCACCTGTGTATGTGTCTGTGTACATGTTTCAAAAGTGCTGCAATGCTCTTATAGATATCACTAGCAATAGCTATGCCTATCATTTTGGTCAGTTTTCTGAATCATTTGCCAGTCCTAATGTATGAAGTACAAGCAAAAGAATTATTCTTCAGAGAGGTGAAGTAGATGGTACAATAGAATTTACATACTGCAATATACAAAAATACAACAGCAAAATAAGTGTGAATCAAACTGTGATTGGTCTCAAACACATCTGTTAAATTGGTAATTTCAAAAAATCTCTCATTTAGTCAAATTGGAAATAAATTTTAAGTACAATCTTTATCTTTATTCTGCTTCTGTGAAGACAGTGGCCAGGATTCTGCAGTCATTGGTGGTGACAGGACTTGCCACTGACCTCAAAGGGAACTGCCAACAAATATTTGGCGATTTCTGTGGTTTGGATTTACTCCATTCCTGTTAGTTTGATTCCGGTTCCAAGGTTAAGAAATTTCCAGGCATTCAGCGACAATAATGTCATCAAGTGGGCTAAGCTTCCAAACGCATTAAAGTATTCTCACAAACCAGGAAGTAAACTGCACTCTTTATCCCTTACTTTTTAATCATGTTCTAGAGAGCAAGATAAAGATTGGGACATACAAATTGGATTAAGGTAGAAGCTGAAATATCATAAACAAACATTAACTTTTTATTATGTTAAAATGTTATGGAATTTTTTTATCATACTGTAAAAAAAATCCACATTATGCAAATATAAGATTAGTTTTTCAGGGTCAGAGGTTGTGTTATGACTTAGTAAACCATTAAAAAACTCATATATCTCATTCAACAAGGTATAATGTTTTGGGGTATTTACAGTGAGATTGGCACAAAGAACATGAAAGGATATATGTCAATTCAAGCAATTTCTAAAGATTTCTACTTGTGCTGGGACTTAACAGTGCACCCTGTGGAGGAGCAGGAATTACTGACAGCAACTTATGGTTTTCTGCATTTAACCAAACATGTGCCAATGCCAGAAGTTGCTGTCAATTTCAAATTGTAATGTTGCCAAACGTTGACAGTTACATCCTCATCACAACTACAAAATCAAGTGTCATCTGTCGTTATGGCCTATGCATTTACACAGCCTTCATGCTGCAGACTTTGTAATGTTTCTTTGTTTCACAGCAACATAATAACAGTGTAACTGCAACTAGATCAGTCACTTCTGGGATTTGCTGTTGATTGCAGGACCACCGGAATAAACCAGGCTTGCATTGTTTTGACTTAATGTCAACCTCTGTATAACCAACCACTTAATCTTTTAAGTTACTGGTTAAATGCTCCAGATGGTATACCATCTTTTTCTAACCATGCTGAAGTGTAACCCAATGTTTAGTGTAGATTTCTAAATATTTGCCTTCTTTTACCCTCCACACACCCCTTTTTAAAAGTCTGCTTCTTTTTACATTTAAACTTTCATTTGCTTTCAGCCTGGCAATAAAAATGTGTGGTTCTCAGGCCCACAATTGGTGCCTCTTCTTCATTCAGTCCTTTCACTCCCTGAAGGAGCAGAAACAGACTTGCTTCAAAACTCAGATAGGTAAGTTTCAACACATTTGATTTAGTAAAATAAACAAATAGCGGTTGGTTAGTATACCAGTGTGCTTAACCAAAACTGAAGCTCAACCTGTGATTTCCGATGCTGAGTCCTCATTCTGGGTTTCGTCACAGTAAATGGGTTTAGAGTGTACAGATTCCAAGCTGGAAGGGTCACAGAACTGTTGTTATAACAGCTGTGTCAGGCATGACTTGGAAGCAACTTGGTTACCCATCGTGGCAATGGTGCAGTGTCACCTCAAAGAGCAAGAAGGATGCAGTGTGCACCGCTGAGCAGGAAGGATGCAGTGTCCGCTGCTGAGCAGGAAGGATGCAGTGTGCACCGCTGAGCAGGAAGGATGCAGTGTGCGCTGCTGAGCAGGAAGGATGCAGTGTGCACCGCTGAGCAGGAAGGATGCAGTGTGCCCTGCTGAGCAGGAAGGATGCAGTGTGCACCGCTGAGCAGGAAGGATGCAGTGTGCGCCGCTGAGCAAGAAGGATGTAGTGTGCACCGCTGAGCAAGAAAGAAATTCCTGTATTCACTTCTTAAGTGTTCCCTTTAAGCTGTGCAGCCATGTAGCACCCCAAAAGTTGCAGTGTAGGCTGTGCACAAGTCAGCCCCTTTAAATTACTACGTGTGCACAGCTTCACAAAAACATTTAAAACAGACAAGTACATAAATTGCCCATGCACTCACAAAAAAATAGAGGGAAAGTTGCTTCTCAATATCCTTTATTATTCTTTTCTCTTCTCTCCACTGTCACTCCCCCAGTTTTAACTGTTTGCTGACGTATGGCTCCGTAGGCATCAGAATTCACTCCTATACCTCATACCATTCTTAGGGTTTGAGTCTTGATGGTATCAATTGGTTATTCTTGGGGGAACCGTCAGAGCAAAGCTTAATCCTGTCCTCATGAGTACTTTCAGGAAGAATCACAAAATGGGTTGGTGCAGAGCTCCTGGCTGATATTTCCTATCTGTAACCCAGGGATACTGATTTGTTATAACTCTGACTGTAACCAGTTAACTTGTCACACTACCAGGGGTCAGACCAGGAACTGTCTTGATTTTTATGACTTAACTACTTACTGGAAACTTATTGAACCATTGGAAAAGCCCATCTCTTTGATTTTCAAGTAGGTAAAATAAGAAAGTAGTCTCTTTGGTTCTTTAAGATGATAAACAACTCCTTGTTTTCCAACTAAGGTAAAGATTTTAAAACTGGATACTGACAAGCAAGGCATTTCAGCTTTGTTTTGTTCTGTTTGTATTAGGATCATGGCATCACTGAATCTTCTAAGGTACCTTGTGATCAGGGATAACGAGTGGGAAAATCAAGTAAGTATTTTGATAAAGAAGCAGATCTGGTGTATTTATATAATTTTTATTCCTGACTTTGCTTAGTTTTAATGCTAAGTACCTCCAATTGTGCAATTTAAGGTATATAATATATAATGCACATAACTGTGTATCATCTGGCTTATTGTGAGCACAGTTACAGGAGACCCAATCTAGGCAGGGCTGAGTGGGAGGGTGGGTACCTCAGCCCACCCAACCCTGTCCCCCTCCATCATGGCATTGTAGTTGGCAGCAGAACTGGTGAAATGACAGTCACTGCCAGAAGCCCTCCAGTTCTGCCCAGCATACATCCAATGTAAAGTAAGAACAATAGGATACCTGCACCACCATTCAATTAGATCATGACTCAACTTTGTTCATCCGGCTTCATATCCCGATACTCTTACCAAGCAAAAGTTCTTTATATTGTATGCTGTATGATGCTTTATATAATACATGTGCCACAAAGGGAAACCTTGTGCCATTTCCCAATGGAAATTGCCAGCAGGAATGCAGTAAATCAAGAGTAGCAAAGGTGCTACTCCTAAAATTTACAGTGCATTTGCCAAGTGAACACCTAGGAGGTGCCATAAATAATTTTTTTAGGCAGATGATCTTGGGTTTTAAGACATTTTTACCACTAGGACAGATTGTCAGGTGGAAGTCCTGCTTTGCTAAACTTGTAGCAGCTAATTCTTCATTCTGCTAAACAAGTTATTCATTTTTTTTATCTTATATAGACTGGATTATGGACTGATCTTTTCTGGATTGAAAGCTTCCTGAAGCCACTGCGCACTGGTTTGAATATGTCTAGGGCTCATTATGAAGCAGAAATTAGGGCCAAAAGAGAGAACCAGAAAATCAAAGGTTTGTTCTTCAAATGCAGCATTAACTGTATTGTCATAACCAATGTGTCTCATGTCTGCCGCCACTTAGCTTGAATTAGAGATCATATGCCTCTCTATTATCCCACTTCACATTCGGCAACCAAAAAGCAAGTGAAGCACAATCCTCACTTAAAAGATCAGCCAAGTATGCTGGATCTACAAAAATTCTACTTTTTGACTCATTACAGGTTGAAGGGCATGCTGGAAATTATAGCAAAGTATAGTTTGACTCATTTCATTTTTCTATCAAAAGAAGGATTTTGTGGAAGCAAACAACTATGCAGAAAAGTGAAGGCAAGTTATTCCATTTTACTGTAATAATTACAGATGCCCCTGATCGTGAAACACAGTGTTCCCTGACGGTTGGCGGTAAAAAGCTCCCAAAAATGACCACTGCTATGGAGTTGGAGGTAAGCATCTTGCTGGTTGAATATTTTTACATTCATCCTGTTTTAAAGTAGGGGTTTTATATACCCATTAATGCTATGTCACTTAATCCTTTTTAACTGTCATCATTTCAGGTTCTGTGGTCGGCTATCTACACATTTGACGTCATGGAAAGTGTACAGGCACGAATAGAAGAACTGATTGAGCCAAAGATGAAATCCAGAGCGGAGGATAAAAATGCGGCCAGCGAAGCTTCATAGATTTTCTCAGGAAAAGTGTGAAAATTCTGTAAATATAACTTTTGACCTTGTAGTCTACACTACTATATTTACTACAGAGATTCACTTTGTATGCTATTGTTCAAATCAACCTTTTTACAGGATAATTTCAAATATTTTCATGAGGCACCCATTGTACTGAAATTCTGTAATGAGATTACCCAAAAGAGGTGATATTGTACAGATTTACTTAAAGTTTACCAAGAATTTCAGTTTCAGTGTGCTACTGCTTAAGTTTCAAATGACAACAGCATATACGCTGCAGGGAGTTGAGAATCAGTGGCAACACAATAATCGTCAGCAAGGGAGTCACACCAAACTTCTTAAAAATCCCATTTGATAGATATGTGGTGTGGTGCTACCCTAACAAAGTGGTAGAGACAGGAGAGCAAAATATCTTTCCAATTATTGTTGAATTTACTAAGAAAATGTATTGGCCCAGACTGTGGTCAGCGGCAAGGTGACGGAGCTTGAGGAAAGCTGCCCACATCGATCTAGCACTCTGTGATGTGAATTGCCCCTTCCCAACGTCAGGATATTTAGAGCGATACTAATAATGTAAAAGGGTGAGTTTATTTCTGTGTTTAACTGCATTTGTGTGGACTCTAGAAGTTGCTGCCAGAGGAGTAATGACAGCAAACACTGACAGTTTCCTTTCCATTACTACTGCAAAATCCAGGCCGTTATATATCCTATAATTAAAATAAAACTCAATTATTCTGGTAACTGAATGCCTTACAACTAGTAGGAGTCTCTGGGAATATCACTCAGTTACTAAGATAAAGGCAAAATACTGCGGATGCTGGAAATCTGAAACAAAAACAAAAAATTCAGCAGGTCTGACAGCATCTGTGGAGAGAAATACAGAGTTAGCGTTTTGAGTCCATATGACTCTTCAGCTCTGAAGAAGAGTCATACGGACTTGAAAATGTATTTCTCTCCACAGATGCTTTCAGACCTACTGAGTTTTTCCAGCATTTTTTGTTTTTGTTTCACTCAGTTACTACATCTTCCTGACGTTGCGTTTTAATTGGACAATTAATAAAGACCAACAGGTTGTAGACTCAATACATAAAGTTTTTGGTAATACATATTGCATATTGAATAACCTCAGGCTTACAATTCATAAGAACCATACTACTAACAGTGTAATTTTTCATATATCAGCTAAGCTAATAGTTCTGTAGTTTGCTGGTTGTAGTGCAGTGAGCTATGAGTTTGTGCCAGTAAGATTCCACAGTGCAGAATTCCTGATCATCGCCATGCTGTGGTTGCTGTGGTGAAGTTCTGAGTGGAAGCCAAACAATTTGAAAAGGAAATTTGTTGGGATGAGGGGCTAGGTAAATTAGGCTTATATCTAATTCTACAAATATCTACAAAATTCTGAAGGGGCTTGATAGATGCTGAGAGATTATTCCCACTGGTCAGGGAGTCTAAAACATATGGGGCACAGTCTCAGGATAAGGGTCTGATCTTTTAGGTCTGAGAGGAGGAGAAATTACTTCACTCAAAGGATTGTGAATCTTTGGAATTCTCTACCTAGAGGGTTGTGGATGCTCCATCTTTGAATACATTTAAGGCTAAAGTGGACAGATTTTTGGTGTCTCGGAATTAAGGAATATGGGGAGCAGGCAGGAAAATAGATTTGAAGCCCAGGAACAACCTTGATCGTATTGAGGTGGAGCAGGGCCAACGGGCTGTGTGGTCTACTCCTGCTCCTATTTCTTGTACTTTACACCTTCTAAAGCAACTCTGAGGAAAGACTAGGGAGCCAATTCTATCACCCTGCTTTCCCTTTTAAACTTGCACAGGAACCCAGTTAGTAATAGATGAACATATAATTTCTTAAAAGATGATGTACTTTCTTAATTCGAAAAACATTCTTTATCTCTATTCACATGCCACATTACAGATTGTTAGCTGTCAGCCAGAATATTTTTGTAAAGGAAAGTAGTCTCACCGCTGGGACTAAAAGTGGGACCCAATCCTGCATGGGTGGGTAGTACTTTACCGGCAACAGGTAATGAAAAGGCTGTCATTGGGACCGTCATCCAATTCAGAATGGCAACATGCCTCCTAGAACGTCAAGCCCAGTTTGGTAGCGCCACTGGTAGATGTGGCCACTGCCAAGGCTGCAGGGAGAAGAAGTTGATGCCTCCTTGCTGAGGCGCCCTCAAAGACCAGGTAAGCTGGGGCCAGGCAGGCAGGCCCTGGCAATTGGTGGAGTTGAAAGGAGGTGGCAGTGCAATCTCCAATGGCAGCACCGTAACCATGGGATGGCCATAAGGGAAGTCCTCTGGGAACCCAGAGACTGACAGTCTCTCCATGTTGCAGCAGCGTCCCGACAGTTAAATGAATGCACCGTTAACGTTACGGAAACTGGTAATATTCCATTCTAGCAGGAAGACGCTGAGCTCCTGACATCTTCCACTGATGTTTTACAAGGCCTTCTGCCTCCCAGCCTGTCTCCAGGTAAAATTTCAATTATTTGGTCTAACAATGAGATGTGTGTAAGTACCACACAAGGTTTCTTGTTTTCTGTTGTGAAAGTTTCTCCTCCCTACTATCTCAACGAAAGGCTCACCTATGGGAAAAAATTGCTGGGTTGCACTGGTCTCATCATCTTCCTCTGCCTCCCTCTTTTTTTCTGTAGTTTGCATAGTAGTAAGTGCATTCTTGAACTGCCAGTTTGATTGGTCACTAAGAGGTGAGAGATATGAACTCTTTCCTCTGGGTTGAAATCAGGAATATTTTGTCCTGGAAGTCGTGATGGGAAAAAAATGTCTCCCAGCATAGTGGAGATTGAATTAAATGCTGGAAGTGTGAGATCAAAAAATAGAAAATGCTGAAAACCCACATTAGGTTGAATAGGATCTGATAAAGAAAGAATTATTCTACTCCGAACTTTAACTTATTTAAATATGCCTTTTAGAAAACTGTTGACTTATCCAGCATCTTCTGTTTTCAATTACAGGCGCTTGGCATGCATTTGTACACTGGTATATTAGGGAACATAACCACATTGTGCCATTCATTCAAATTAATGAATGTCACTTACTTTCCCTTCCTCTCTCCTGGTGATGGGGAAGGCTTGCTCTTGGTCCTTTCCAATGCCACCATGCCCATTAAAGGACACACAATACTAGCTTGCTTCTGGAACTAAATACGTGGACAATATAACACAGAAACAGGCCATTCATCTAACTAGTCCATGCTGGTGTTTATATTCCACACAAGTCTGAAGGAATTGAATTTGCATTCCTCCGCTGCTGCGGACAGCATGTTAGTTCTTTAATGCTTTCATATTTTCAACCTTCTAAATATTGTACCTTGGATATTCCATATATAGGTCAATGACAAATTTATCCGCATATTGTAACCTGGATAGTACTGGATGCAAGTAAGGACAAACTAATCTACATCCATTAAAGGTTACACCATGTTATGCATACGGTTGACAAGCTGTTAGAATCTACATGTAAATAAATGAGAAAATTATCACTTGTATACTAAGTTTTTAAACTGATGGTATTTCAACTGGCTGGAGAGTAATATGAAATACTAAAGGAAGCAGTGTTTAAGATTTTTTAAAATTGCTACATCCAAAGAATTTTATTTCAAACTTTCTAACAAATCAGCATGTTCATAACAAACACGTTTATGAATTGAAAAGTTATTTCACTGGAAATAGTTCTAAATGGTTTTATAGAGCACAAAGCATTGTGAACCAATAACACTTTATTCATAGTTATTTACTTTATGCATCATTTATCTGTCGCTTGTGAAGCATCTCCCAGACAGGACTACGTTCTATAACCTGGGCTCGGATCATAGCAATGCGGTCACGAACACTGTCCACATGTGGTTTACATGTAACCTTCATAAGGAATAAATATTTGAATCACTGATTAATGATGGTCATATCATATTACATAAATAATGTAGATGTTCTCATCAGTCAATACTTAGATATTTATATAAATTAAAACTCCATCCTTACTGTTGCTAAATCATTGTTGCTAATAATTACATTTATAATGTACCATAACTACCTTACAGTAGTTCATGTGTAAAATCAACATGCAATATTCAAATGTTTTGTGAAATCTTAAATATGAAGAGATATACTTACCTTGGCTATGGTGAGCATACTCTTGACTATATCACCAGCATTGTGTGCAGGTATGATTCTCAGATTACTACCTAAAAACCTGCAAAAAAAGACACTTCTGAAATGCCATAGCTAATTATGGTTATTCATGCAAAACAAAGGAAACAGAATACAAAATTCGGTTACTTGCAGAAAAAGGTTTCTCTTTGTATTAATTTCTCAATAATAAGCTGTTATGAACTAACTTTTTTCTCGAGTAGTATAATACAGTAGCAATGTTAGCATGGTCAGTTGGTAGCACTGTCTACATCTCGTCTGACAGTTCAGCGTAGGAATGCGGAATCACTGCATTATTGGAAGTGCAATTTTTGTTTGAGATGTTAAATGGAGGCCCAGCCTGTCTGCTGAATTGAATCTAAATGATCTCATGATACTACAAGAGGAGCAGAAAGTCACCCTGACAACCTTATTTCTGCAACCAGTATCACCAAAAACAAATCATCTGGTCAGCCCTTCATTTACTGTTTGCTGGAAGTTGTTGTGTGCAAATTGATTATCTTGTTTGCCTACATGAATGGTGACTGCACTTCAAAAGTAATCTACACACCACCACCAGATTCTCCTTTCTGCAGTCCTCCCAGTTGATAGTACACTCAACACTAGGTAAAAATTACCAACTGGCATTCCAGGTACATGCCAGATAGTGGGGTCGTGTGGTACATGGAGACTCAGAAGAGTAGAAAGAAAGGAAGAAAAATATACCAAAAATGTAATATCTTAAAGCATCTGGCAATGATCTACATCCTGTAGACCAACAATTTTCACTTTCAGTTGTATAAAACTTATTTAATTTTTGTTCTGTAAGGATTTTTGAAAATCAAATAACTTCAGAACAATATATTACTTTCTATAAAGTTTTTTGATTTAAATTAACAGTGACAACATGAATCCTCAATAACAGCAGTTAATGGTTCACATTTTTACTGAAATATCTTACTTGCTCTTCAGAGAAATTTACTATATTTTGACTAGCTATTTTTAAATTCATATGTGTATAATAGTTTTTAAATATGGCCACTTAATTTCACCTTTGTTGAATTTTAAATAGTAGTTCCCATTCTATAGGACCATAAAGGGCTGCAGCCAAAAGCAGGAAACTGTTGCGATGAATACGGACAAACTGCTCAATCCGATCTATCAGTTTTGTTTCTGCAGAATTGTTGCAGAAATCTTGAATCTCTACTATAATAAAGGCAATACCTGAGAAAATTATGAATATAGTTAGTTAATAATACAAAACTCCAATGTTTTCAAAAATTGAAAAAAATGGTCTCAGTAAATCATGGCAAATATTTTGCAAGAAACTCATTGTGAAGAAGAATAATTGAACAAGGCTTATGGACTATTTGTCTGAATTTCTATTTTTCTTGTTGAACAGAAGTAGCATCAGCTGAGTAACCCAAATGTAGATTCTAAATATTTATTTTGTTGTATAACCCTGAAAATCAGAAGCTCATAAGACATAGGAGCACTAGTAGGCCATTTGGTCCCTTGAGCCTGCTCTGGCATTCAATAAGAACATTGCTGATCTGATTGTGGCCTTATACCACTTTCTTGCCTGCCTGCCTAACCCTTGACTCCCTATCTGTTTCTCATTAAAATACACAGCATCAATTGTAACTGTGTTCATAAATGCTTTGTTGTTCAACAGGTATAGTGAGGCTGTGGAATTCACTTTCAAGGTTAGTGGGTGAGGCAGAAACTTACAGGGAGCAGGAGACAGTGCAGGTCAGTTAGGGCAAGAGTGATGCATGAACAGGACTTTCTGCAGGATAGGATATGGACAGCAGTTTAGGATAAACTGAAGGTTACGGAAGGTGGAAAATGAAAGATGAGCCAAGACAATATTGGAGTGACGGATCAGGAGATGAAGACTTCAGTGGAAAGTGCTGAGGTAAGTACAGAACCAGACAGTGTTAGAAAGGTGAAAGTATGTAGTCTTTGTACTGGAGAGCTTATGGGGTCAGAAGGTCAGGGTCAAACAGGGCATGTTTTTTGCGCAGTCTAGTTGAGCCTTAGATATTGGATAGCGGGAGGTGAGGGCACGGAGAATATGGTGGGTATTGATGATTTTCATCTTCCTAGTATTTATCAGGTGAAAGTTATACCTCAACCCTCTTGCTCTCCTGACTGGACATTCCCTTAGAATAAAATATAATTAAGGCAAAGATTTGGGTCAGTTCATTCAGTGCACGCCAGATCACGTGGTAAAAGGTAGTGTATCGAGTTACATATGTACAGACAGAAACAGGCCATTTGGCCCGGCTGGTGTTTCTGCTCCACATCAACCTCTTCCCACCCTACTTCATCTAACCCTATCAGCATATCCTTCCAATACTTTCTCCTTTATGTGCGTATCTAGCTTTCCCTTAAATGTACCTATGTCATTTGACTCAACAGCATTTTGTAACAAGTACTACATTCTTACCACTCTTTCGCTAAAGAGATTTTCCCATGGGGTTTATTAGTAACTATCCTATATTTATGACCTTGATTTTTGAATTCCCTACAAGTGGAATCATTTTCTTTACACAGACCCAATCAAACCCTTATCAGGTCAGCCCTGTCTGCGGGTTTTGTTGAGAAAAGAGTCCCAGCCTGTTCAGCCGTTCCTAGCAAGCATGTCCTCTCAATCTTTTACACCTTCCCCAATGTCTTTATATCCTTTCCTTCTCTAAATACCTTGAATCTGCTGTCACCTCCCAAATCCTTACCTGGTTTCTACACCTGTCACAGTACTGAAAAGTCACAAATGTTATCCTATGTGACTGAGAGAAAGGTAAACTATTCCTTTTTAACCTATCTGCAGCCTTTGAGACAGTTGACAACACCATCCTACTCCAAAGTCTCTCACTGTCATCCAGCTGTGTGGAGCTGCTTTCACCTGGCTCCTATCTAATAATATTGTCACTTGCAATGGTTTCTCTTCCCACTTCCACACTGTTATCATTACAAAAGCAGCTCAGAGGCTGCAAATTTTATGGCGAGCAACTCACCTCCTGACTCCCCAAAGCCTGTCCACCTGCTACAAAGCAGAAGTCAAGAGTGTGATGGAATACTCTCCAATTGCCTGGATGAGTGCAGTTCCAACAACACTCAAAGAAATTCAACACAATCCAAGACAAAACAACCCACTTGATCAGCACCCCCGGCACACAGTGGCAGCAGTGTTTACTATCTACAAGAAGCACTCCAGCAACTTGCCAAGGCTCCATCGACAGTACCTCTTAAACCTATGACTTCTAACACCTGGAAGGACAAGGGCAATAAGTTAATGGGAACCCCACCTGCCTCCAAGTTACACCCCATCCTAACTTGGAAATACATAACCGTTCTTTCATCCTGGACTCACTCCCTAACAGCACTATGGGTGTACCGACACCACATGGATTGCAGCGATTCAAGAAGGTGGCTCCCCATCACCTTCTCAAGGGCAATTAGGGATGGGAAATCAATGCTGGCCTTGCCAGCGAAGCTCAAATCCCAAAAACTAAAAAAAAAATCTATTCAATACCTAAATGGCTCTTAAATGATATCCTATATAACTGTGACAAGGCAAACCTTTTATTCCTATCCTTTTTGACCTGTCTGTAGCATTTCACCCATGTGACAATACCAAATTCCTTGAACACTTTCCAACATCATTCAGCTGGGTGGTATTGCACTCACTGGATTCTAACTTTATCTATCTAGTCATAACCAGAGAATCACCTGCAAAGTCTTCTCTGCCACTCCGCATTACTTCTGGTGTCCCACAAGGTTCTATATTTGGTGCCCTTCTACTGCTCCTCTACACGCTGCCTCCCAGAATTATCCTAAAAGAATGTCAATTTCCACATGTACACTTGATGATGCCCAGCTCTACCTCATCACCATCCTTCTCCACCCCTCCACTGTCTCTTAACTTGTCAGACTGCATGTCTAGCATCCAGCATTGGATGAGCAGAAATTTCCTCCAATCAAATATTGGGAAGACTAAAGTAATTGATTTTGGTCCCCATTATAAACTCCATTCCCCCCGTGGCTCCATCCTTCTTCCTGGAAACTGTCAGAGGCTAACCCACTGTTCACAAACTTGGTGTCATACTTGACCCATGAACATTTGATCACATATCTGCATCATCACTAAGCCTATTTTCACTTCCATATCATCACTCAACTCTGCCCCTCTGCTGCTGAAACCTTCATCCATGCCTTTGTTACGTCTCAACCTTACTATTCCAGTGCACCCTGGCTCCCCTTCTTTTACCCTCTCAGTAAACTGGAGGTCATCTGAAACTCTGCTAACTCATACCAGATCTTGTTCACCCATCACCCATGTACTTACTGACCTACATTGCTTAACTGGGAGTCAATGCCTCGATTTAAAAATTCTCATCCTTGTTTTCAAATTGCTCATGGCTTCGCCCCTTTCTTTGTGATCTCCTACAGCCCTCTAAAGATATCTACACTGCTCCAATTCTGGCCTCATGAGCATCCCTGGTTTTAATCCCTCTATCACTGATGACCATGCCTTTAGCTAGCTAGCCCTTAAGCCCTGGAATTCATTCCCTAAACCCTGCTACTTCCTTTAAGACACTTCTTAAAGCCTACTTCTTAGACCAAGCTTTTGGACTTTTGGTCATCTGCCCTAGTATCCCTTTTGTGGGTCAGTGTCAAATTTTATTTGATAATGTTTCTGTGACGCACCTTCGGACGTTTTACTACATTAAAGACACTATAGAAATAAAAGGTTTGATACAAGATTAACATAACTTCTCTGCTTTTCAAATTTATCTCCCTCTAGAAGTGAAATCGTGTTTAGTTTGCTTTTTTATGACCTTAAGCTATGTTACTTTTAGCGTTTTGTGTAACTATACTCCTAAATCCTTAGTTTCTCTATCCCATTCAGGCCTTTATTATCCAAGAATTTTGTGGTTTTCTTATTCCTTCCATCACCACCGCCTCACATTATCTACATTGAAACTAATTTGGCAATTACATGCCATTCTACATGTAATGAATGCTACACCACGATGGAATGTGGATATAGTTGTTGCTAACATGTTTGTTGTAGAAACATAATAATTATACAATAAACTACTAGTTTAATTAATTGTACCTGAAAGTGGGAAAATGATTGATCCAGTTACCACAGAGTCAGAGAACCTAATTCGCTGGTGCTGATTAGACAAAGACAAAATAGCTTCATGATGCTGGAAAACAGTGAAAAGCAAAATACTGCACTTATCAGTATGAGTGAAAATCAAAATAATCCACCTATTAGTTCATGGAATAACTAAATATGAATGACTATTCCTATGTAAACGTTAACACTTTTTAAAAGCAAAATACTGTGGATGCTGGAAATCTAAAACAAAAACAAAATGTTGGAAAAACTCAGCAGGTCTAACAGCATGTGTGCAGAGAAAAAAAACTGAGTTAACGTTTCGAGTCCTTATGACTGAAGAGTCGAGTCATAAGGACTCGAAACGTTAACTCGGGTTTTTTTTCTCTCCACACATGCTGTTAGACCTGCTGAGTTTTTCCAGTATTTTCTGTTTTTGTTAACACTTTTTAAGTTTGGTGTTGAGTGCAAAACAATTTCAGACATCTGTACAAATAATTTGGTTAGCATTACACAATGAACTAAAAGAAAACATAACTAAGACCATCAAAAATACAGTGATGAAGACTTGTATTATCTTAAGCTGAAAGATACTTGTCAAAACTGTGAACCCCAAATGGAAAGGAATAAGATGGGTCTTCTGTTATCTTATAGGAATCTGGAACTAGGTTGGTTTGTCTTGTGGCCTAATTCCAAATCTCTGATTTAAGTACTTTACTATTTGATATTTTCACCATATCATTTTTTCTCATTACTTCATGGAATGTGGACATCACTGGCAAGGCAAGCATTTATTGCTCACCCCTAATGGGCCTTGAGAAGGTGGTAGTGGTGAGTTGCCTTCTTGAACCGCTGAAGTCCACTTGGTGTAGGTACACCCACAGTGCTGTTAGGAAGGGAGTTCCAAGATTTTGACCCAGCGACAGTGAAGGAACTGCAATATAGTTTCAAGTCAAGATGGTGTGTGACTTGGAGGGAAACTTGCAAGTGATGGAGTTCCCATGCATCTGCTGCCCTTTTTCCCTTGTTTCTCTATGTGGTACAGTTCACAGGTTTGGAAGGTCCTGCCAACGGAGCCTTGGCAAGTTGCTGCAGTGCACCTTGTAGATGGTACACACTGCTACACAGTATGGCGGTGGTGGAGGGAGTGACTATTTAGATGGGAGATGGTGTTGTAGTGGTACTGACACTGGACTAGTAATGCAGGCCAATACTCTGGGAACACAGATTCAAATCCCACCATGGCAGCTGGTGGAATTTAAATTCAATTAAATTAATAAATCTGCAATTGAAAGCTAATGCCAGTAAAGAAAAACCCCATCTGGTTCACCAGTGTCCATCAAGGGGTGGAAATCTGCTGTCCTTTACCAGGTCTGGTCTGCAAGTGACTTAAGACCCACAGAAACGTGGTTGACTCTTAACTGCCCTCAGAAATGGCCTGGCAAGCCAGGGCAGAGATATGGGCAACAAATGCTGGTCTAGCGGCACCCACACCCCATGAAAGAATAAAAAAAAGCGTAAGTGTTGCTAATAGCACTGTCAATGCCTTCCAGCACTTTGCTAATGATTGAGAGTAGACTGATGATAATTGGACGGATTTATCTTGGTTTTCGGGGACAAGGCATGGGCAATTTTCCACATTGTCAAGAGATGACAGTGTTGTAGCTGTAATGGAAAGCTCCGTGCCGGTTAGTTCTGGAGCACAAGTCTTCAGTATTATAGCCGAGATGTTGTCAGGGTCCGTAGCCTTTGCTGTATTTTGTTGTAAGTAAACCTTAAACAGATCAAGCTTAATAAAGTGATAATAAGTTTTTTCTTCCTCTGAATTAGCAGATGTACTGGACATTCTCTAGATGTCCTAGTAACCAATTTAACATGATTGAGATTGTTAGACCTATCCTATACCAATGCAAACATGGCAGTGCATAAAGACACTTGGTGCACAAGGGCCTCGGGCCTCAGACCGCTAATGGAAATTATTAAAGCAAAAGGTGTTGTTGAAAAAACTATAACGTCCTGTAAAGATTTAACCAACAGCAGAAAATGTCCTTTAAATTTTACATCAAGGTTTCCATCCAGAAAAAAAATTTCCAATCCAACATCCGCAGTAGATAGGATAGCTCAGTTTTTGTTTGATAAGCAGAGTCCCAACAGTGTGCTTAATGCCCTAGTCTGATTATTAAAGCTGTGGACAACAATAGCCCCCATGTGCATGGCACTGCCGTAACTGGTGAGGTCACTGACCACCATTTGTCCTGAGGCGCACATTTTTTTTTTTTTTTTTTTGTAAAAATATACTTTATTCATAAAAATCTTCAATCACATTCAAAACCATTTCAAAAACAACATTACAAGGGTACAATCCAGGTTAAACTTTTACAAAATGTATCACCAGGTGCATCAGTACAAACAATATTACAGTCATTTACAGCCTTTCATTTTGATCTGTACAGCCCGAGGGGCTCTAAACAGTTCCCAGTCTCTCGGTGCGCTGTGGTAGAAAGGTCTTAGACAGCGACCCTTCCCCATTGCGCCTTTGCGGCAGCTGCCCCAAGCTTTAGTGCGTCCCTCAGCACGTAGTCCTGGACTTTGGATTGTGCCAGTCCGCAACAATCGGTCGGGGACAAATCTTTGTGCTGGAAGACCAACAAGTTTCGGGCAGACCAAAGCGCGTCTTTCACCGAGTTGATGATCCTCCAGCTGCAGTTGATGTTTGTCTCGGTGTGTGTCCCTGGGAACAGCCCGTAGAGCACAGAGTCCTGTGTCACAGAACTGCTCGGGATGAACCTCGACAGCAACCACTGCATCTCTCTCCAGACTTTCTTTGCAAAGGCACAATCCACAAGGAGGTGAACAACGGTCTCTTCCCCACCACAGCCACCTCGAGGGCATCGTGCAGAGGGGGTGAGACTCCTGGCGTGTAGGAAGGATCTGACGGGGAGGGCCTTTCTCACCACCAGCCAAGCTACGTCTTGGTGCTTGTTGGAAAGTTCTGGCGATGAGGCATTCTGCCAAATGACTTTGACAGTCTGCTCGGGGAACCATCCCACAGGGTCCACCCTCTCCTTATCCCTCAGGGCCTCTAGGACGTTACGTGCTGACCACTGCCTGATGGACTTGTGGTCAAAGGTGTTTTCTGCCTGAGGCGCACATTGTCCCCACCGCGCCCCAGCTACAAGGCACAAATGATCAACAACCGCAGCTGCCGCCAATCCACAAGGCGATGAGCAAACGTGGCACCTCCCCCCCCCCCCCCCGCACCAGAGGTTAAAGCCAACCCCTGGCCCATTACTGTAGCTCAGCGGCCTGCTCCATCAGACAGAAATGTCAGGAGCTGACTACACCTTTAGACCAATATTAGCCCGGCTGCACCTGAAGGGCGGCGCTGACGATCACGGCCCCACCCGTCGCCATGACACGCTTCCCCCGTGACATCGTAGAACGTCCGTTATGTGACGTCATGTAGCATCCATTGTGTGACGTCACGTAGCGTCCATTGCCTGACGTCGGGAAACGCAAACGCTTCCCCCCCTCCCCTCTCCCGCGCACTTGGCCGGTCAACGTCATCAGACGGGAAGGATGCGCCAGATCTGCATTTGGCGCAAAACGGGCGCTGCGACCAATGAGAAAAATTGCCCTCAGTTTCTTTGTGTCAGTGTTTTGTTATGTAGCATAGAAAGGAGATGGTAATGCAACAGTAATGATCATCGCCAAGTACTGGGCAAGTTAGTAGTAATTTATAATCTCCCATTTATACCGACCGTAATGCGTAAACAAAAATACACGTTAAGGTAACGCCGCTGCTTGCTTTTCTACTTAATTTCTAAATGGAGAATTTCAACAAATAAATATTTACACACTAGTAAAAAAAACTCTCCAATATTTTAAAACGTTTCCTGAGGTGTTTAGACGAGAGCAGAGAAATATGATCCTGGCCTGTAGGCACTTAAACCATACAGTAATATCTGAGGAAACATCGTTATCTTAAATAGCACCAAGTAGGGTGAAGAGTCAAGAGGGGTGTTTTGTAGTAAGGGGTGTGGGGCAGAGAGAAGGGTAGAGCAGGTGCAGAGGTGAGGAAAACAGGAAGTGAAGAGAAAGAGAGGGTATAGTAAGCATCAATTAAGGAGCTCTGCTGCAAAGTTCATGTAGGCAAGAATGACTGAGGTGTCAGCTGTGGCTCAGTTCATAGCACCCTCGCCTTTGAATCAGAAGGTTGTGGGTTCATGTCCCACTCCCGGAAACCAAGAACTGTGATTGTACTCGAAAGAGTTACAATCTGTGACTGTTGATAACTTGAAAGAGTTACGCAAGAATGGCACACTGACAGCAGCCTTAAATTGTGCGCATAAAATACAAAAGTAAGCTATTATAGCTGCGGAAGCGTTTAGTGGCTCAGAAGAGGCAAGGGGTTGAACTAAATGGTGTTAAACAGTCAATGTCCAAGGCTGATGTACCAATCAAGGGCTGCCTTACTAGTCAAGCAAGTAGGACCTGGCTGAAAGTCGACACTAAATCCTGACCAATGTTAAGCTGGTAGCAGGCAGTATGTGGATGCCTACTGGTTAAGTAGTCCTAGACTTATTTACTGTATGTCTAAGATGAAGTTTGGTAGCACCATACTGCAGAAGGGTGACTCTTTACCATCCATGATAGATATTTCCATTGAACTATAGTGACTAAGGGTCTAGGTTCAGCTAACTCATCTACTTGTTTTAGATTTGGATTCCATAGATGGTTCTCTGTGTGCAGTCCTCAAAGTATAATGTGCAATCATCAATATTGAGCTTATCAGAAACTGAGCTATCTACAAGCAAGTTGGATACAGCCGAGCCGCTTCCAGGGCAATAGGAAGTGGCAGTAAATATTAAAATTACTCTACAGGACTGTAACTAACTTAAGTACTCTACATGTACTCTGCATACAGTTCTGCGGGCAATTTTACAATTAGGTAGTTGTGGATGTCAGTGGGCTTATACCTTGACTATACTCCCTCACCGCCTACACACTATGGACTCCATTCCCTCCTCCTGGTTCCTCTATCTCAGTCATATTTGTTTCGATGATGCAACCTTCCACATCAGTATTTCTAAGATGTCATTTTTCCTCAACCAAGGATCTCTCTCCCCACTCCACCCCGTGGTTAACAGGGCCTTTGCCCATATCAGCCACATTTCTTGCACTTGGGCTCTCACCTTCCCCTTGTCCTCACCTTCCATCCTACCAGCCTCCATATTCAACAGATCATTGCCACCATTTCTGCAATCTCCAGCATGCTGCTGCTAGGAAGGGACCATTCCTTAGGGTACGCTAGACCACTCTTCAGTCACCCCAACACCCAACCCACTTCCCAAAGCACCTTTCCACTCAAATGCAGATGTAACATGTGCCCTTTTACCTCCTCACCATCCAAGGCCACAAACACTCTACATGTACTTCAAATTTAGTATACTGTATTCGATGCTCACAATGTGGTCTCCTGTACAGCAAGACGACCAAATGCAGGTTGGGTGACTGCTTTGTAGAATACCTCCATGCAGTCCCCTAGCATGTCCCCGAGCTTCTGGTGGCCTGTCATTGTACTTCTCCACCTTCTCGGTCCTTCACTTGTTGCACTGTTCCAGTGAAGCTTGAGGAACAGCACCTCATCTTTCAAATAGGCATTTTACAGCCTTCTGGACTCAGCTCAAAAATTTCAGACCATAAACTCTGTTCCATCCCCCCTACCCCCATTTTGTTTCCTTTTCTTGGCATGCTTTGATTTTCTCTTATTTTTGCTTTCAGTCAGTAGCACATCTGTTCTAGGAACAGTTTTGTTCTTTTCTTGCCCCATCACCATTCCATTTGGTCCTATAAGACTAACTCTGCTGTCAATCTCTCCTATCTTCCACCTTATCACAGATCTTCCTGTGTCCTTGTCCACCCACCCCTTGTTCAAAACCTATTATATTTCTAACGTTTCCCAGTTCTGATGAAAGGTCATCGACCAGAAACATTAACTGTTTCTTTCTCCAGAATGTCTTGCCAGACCTGCTGAGTAAAAGCAGAAAATGCTGAAAATATTTATAAATGTTGTTTTCCAAACAGTGAGCAGCAGAGGAAGTAAATCCATGATATAATCAGTTGCCTTTCTCCAAAAAGTGTCAATTTTACATTTGTGCTAAATATGATCGATTCATCAAGGAAGTGAAATAACGATGCAATTAGCATGAATGTCCATTTCTTATTGCCTTATTTACCCATTTAACAAATTTAGTTAGATGTGCACAGAAGTATAAAACGTTCTGATCATTTTCAACTGTGTTTTCTTAAAATAAATCTTGCATTGAAGTAAAATGACATCTGTACAAAATCTGAGTAGATTAAATCATGCAAGACAACGTCACTAAAAACAAATTTATTGAAAATTGTTTTAAAAATAATCTACATAATTACTAATAGATATTTGTACTAGACACCATAGGATCTAAAAACATTCTACATTTTAAAAAACATTACATTCAATTTAAAATCAGTACGTGTAAATAAACTCATATCAAAGCCCTATAGTACTGCAAATAGAGGTGCATCATTTTCCATTGCTTATTGTTTAAAATATAAATTGTGCCTTGCTACAATTTTTCTTTTTCCAAGGACACTTACTCATGCTGTTGTACAGTAACACACCCATATGGCTTTTTCTCTTTTTTAAAAACTTAGCCAACAAACAACAACAGGCTGGTCAACCCTGTGTTAAAGTGGAGTCTGATCCTATCCTAACTGCTTTTGCATACACCCTTTCACACGAAGTATTTATTAAACCGCAACTACTATGCTAATAAAGAGAGATTATGAAGGGGCAAACTGGACATCTATGTATTAAAATCTTATGTCTACCTAACTGCTAACTGTTTTCCATTATAAAATTTCCATGTCCATTCATAACAAACTATGTAAACTAGTTATGCTGGAATTGCACCCTTCCATAGGCAGAGGTCTTGTAATGCCAATGACAGGAGGATTATTAAAACAACCAGTTTACATTGGTTATTTCTAACAATTCAAAAATGCTAATTATATAAAACTGGTAACTCAACTGCATCTACATGTTTGAGTCAATATAACCTTTACTTCACCAGAAAACTACACTGCAACATTATAGGAAATCATTGTGTATTTATAGAATGGTTCATACAAAGTGAACATATTACAAAAATACAGGAGGAATTAGTCAAGGTCTGGATTGAGTATGAAATTTAAAATTGCAAAGTTACATTAACTATATTAGATATTAAATAAAAAGTTGACATCTAAATTTTCATGTGTAACCTTTATAGAATTTCCCCCCAAAACTTCGATACATCTGTTCAAGGATCCAGAGCACCTTTTATTTACCAGACGGAATAGGAAACTCTCTTGCGATCCAGGGGTTGTATTTATAAATTGCATAGGTGGTGAGGTTTGAAGCCACTGAAGTATCAGATTATATTAGACATTTTTTTTTTAAACATACCTTCTTTTAGGAAACCTCCAGGAGATATCACTTCCTTCATGGAAGAGCTTATTAACTGAGGTTTACTAATGCTGATACTTTTGTAGAACCCCCACTTGAGAATGACAATATTGTTCTTCATTGCTATCACTGTAGTGGGGGGGGGAAAAAAATCAAATCCCATAACTTTGGTAACACTAATTCGAAATGCATCATTAACTTTCTATTTTGGAATTGTAGTTTCCCCACAGCACAAACATTTAGCATGATGTTACCAGGCATTTTAACAGTATCCAAGATCAGGTATTTCTCTAATATCATACAAGAACAATGGAACTTTTAA
The DNA here is from genome assembly GCF_964194155.1 of Cetorhinus maximus. Taxonomy (NCBI): domain Eukaryota; kingdom Metazoa; phylum Chordata; class Chondrichthyes; order Lamniformes; family Cetorhinidae; genus Cetorhinus; species Cetorhinus maximus. The sequence goes on along the minus strand of NC_135895.1, from coordinate 18,130,002 downwards.
CTTAGTAAAGCACCAAAGCATGATCACAGGTGTGTGACTGCCACAAACTGTACAATGCAGGTTCTCAACTTTGATTTACCACCCTTTTGGTGAGGGGTTTTGGAATGCAGTTAGGAAGAGCACTGAGCATCATTTTCTTATTGGGAAGGGAAAAATAGTTTTGAAAAGTCACCCCGAAACATTCCCATATTTCTTACCTGTTTTAAAGGCTTCGACAACTCATTCCCAGGGTGAGATGTGCAATATGACAACACAAAGGGAATAGGGGGTGACATTTTTTGAAATGAAAAACAATCTTTTCAGTACTGATCTGAAATGACTCGAGATAATCTACAATTAGATTAATTTTGCAGATGCAACTTCATTATTTTCAAAACAAGGAAACAAGTAAATACAAAAATATCTGCAATCTAGCTATGATGTATTTCGGTATAATTGGTTAAGCAGCTTTTGAACCACAAGCACCCCTCAGGTTAAAATACATACCTTTAACATAGCTAGTAGCTTTCAATGCAGGATATAATTTTCCTTTAAAGCAGCAGCATCATACGAATAAGGGCACATGGCATAATATTTTTCCATATCTTGTTAAAGATGTGATATTTAGTAAAAAGCATCAAGACCAGTTTAATGCTTGGTTAATAGATTTTTTTTATTGGTTAATTATTCATTCACACACATTTAAGTTTAAGACTAACCAAACTTTTGGGGTTTAAAAGCTGAATCGCTGAACTGAAACTAGTCTGCAGGTGGGAAAATTTTCATCTTTTTCAAACTCAGGAACAATAAGTACAGGGAAAATGGGAGCACTTTTTCTAACTGCAGGCATGGACATCAAGCACTTTCAGGTCAGGTAATTTCACAAGTCAGCTTCTCACACATTGATATAATTGCGAGATTAAACCATAGGATTTCAAAGACATCCCCAACTGTCCTTTCCACAAGGTGTATTGCGCCTACAATACTGCTAGTTAGATCCTGTTTAAGGGGAAGCCCAGGGGGGTTTCTAAATCAAACCAGAGTGGGTTCTGCACAGCCACAGGAAAGGTGACTTTAATAGCACCTGTAAAGCTTGATTTAAAGTTACAACGCTAGTCGAAAGTGCAATCTTTGAATAATTTCCATCCAGTTTTTTTCAAAATGGTTTTCCATCTGGTCAAAAAAATATGGTAACAAAATTATGATCATCTCCCTAAATTTGCAGGATGTAAAACAAATCAGTACTACTTGAAGATCAAAACTATGAGATTTTTTTTGAAGTTAATTTTTCAGGGATGCACTTCATTTATAAAGGGTCTAGTTCATATTGATTCAAGTTATATCTGCTGAGATAGAGAAGAAAATTCCTACTTTGCACTAACAAATCCAAATTTTACAGCCAGCTGAAAGCTGCCACATGTCCTGTAGTTTATTTTGTCAAAAAGAGTTAAAGAAATTAGTTCAGATTCTGGTTCCCATGGACATCAATATCTGATATATATAAAAAAAAATCTCAAAGTAAAAAAAGTAAAAAAATAAAAGTACAAATTACTATAGCTGCCCTGGATTTCAGAACAAGATTTTTTTACACAAACAGTTTTAAAAATATTCCTACATCTTGGGATTTCTAAGTTACCTCCTTATTACCTAATTTGAGAAGTTTATTTTTAAGGTGATTAGTTCTCAAAAGTAAATGATTTTAGTTTACTATAATTTTACATTAGGAAAATGAAAATAAGTTTACTTTCACTTTTAGGCATATGAACCAATAATTTACAAGATTTTTCTTTTTTTCCTGAGTCCCACATTTCAAGAGATAAAACAAATGTTGACACATACATCTAATGTTTATATTATACAAAAATCCTTCACAAACTCCCCCCAAATGGCAATTCTGTAACAAAAAGTCAAATTTATTATCTACTGCTGCATCCAATAGTGATGCAATAAGACCTGGTTATTAAGCTACAGAAAAAGGCAGAACCATGTGACATAAGAATCCAATTCATCCTACACCCCAATGTGCACAATTTAGAGGTTATGCTAATGGTGGGTTTCCAGTTCTACAATTGTCCATTCCCCCTGCGGGGACACTGATTCTTCTGGGGAAAAACTAGCCACTGTAATGCTAGCTGTGGAGTCCTCTGATGGAGACAGCAGTTCAGTCCACTTACATAGTGCCTCTTTTTCAACAGCAATTTTACCTGGAGTCTTACAAGTATCTCTGGAAAGGAAAAGTGTTTGGTTGATAAGATACTGTGCTAGGTTGACATCTTCAGGTAGACAGTTAACAACCCCACAATTTAAGTCCTGATCTCCAAGAAGCTGCTTAAGTAGTATCCAGTCTCTTTCTGCAAAGTGTTCTTTTTCTTCTTGATGCACACACCTCACTTCTACTTCTGAGCTCTGATCCACATCTTCAGTGATTTCCATCTCGTATATGGGAGAAAGGGTTTTTGAAGGGCGACGCTCAAACGCGCAGCTTTGTGATCTGTCGCAATCAGCTAAGTTTCCTGAAACAATTCATAATACTAAACATGGTAAAAATTCCAATACTGAAAAACTTCAACTGGGGCTGCTGCAGGCTACTTTGGAATATTTTGGTTAAAAGACTGATTGCAATAACGATTAACGAATTGTAAATCAGTTTCTGATGGACTGAAGGGCAGTAGCTGGGTAGAAATTAATACAGGTTAAGCATGAAACAAAGGACACATGGCCCAAAAAAGTGGAATGATCAAAGTAAAAAAGTGTTAGTGCTATCCCATTAGTTAATCCAGAAACAAGTTGGTAGTGAAATCCTATGGTTGGAAAATTTCATACGAATGCCCAATGCATTCTTCTGAAATTCCTTATTTTCATACAGGTACACTCACTGGATTAAAATTGTTGGATTCATACCTTTGCTAAACAGCAGAGAATTTTTGACAAACCTAATAAGTTGTTCTGTATAATTCTGGACCACTTGATTCCAGTAAAAAGAAAATACATCAAGTAGTTTTTATGCGTAATGCTGTAACCTTACTCCAAGTGATTCTTGTGGACTATCCACTGCTCATGGATAATATTGCACTCATGATTCAGCTGCTACTAATATCGATAAAAATGTAATTTGCCGATTTAAAATTCAGTCTAACTGTCAGCATTAATTACAGGCCATGTGCTAATGGTTTGTGCATTGGTTTAGTCTGATTCGGTGCTCTGTATTCTGCTACACATTCTAATAAAAAAATTAAATAAAAAAGGTCAGAAAAATCTGATGCAGTTTATTAGGTTAGTAAACCAGTTAAAAGATCAACCATTCATCAAACAAAAAAACCTCAGCAAAAACCTTAATTGTCATTGCTAAGCAAACCAGAGAGCTAACAATTAGACAATCATTGAAATACATTTGGCAGAATTTAACTTATTAGGAATACAAGCACAAATAATTTTAATTACATCCTGGACAAAACAAATACAGTCTCCATAATACATTTTGCTGCCTAGACAATTACCTGGAATTTAATTAAGTTTGATTTACAGAACTGTGTACAAGTACTGCTATTAACATTTCAGTGCAAATGTAGTTTAGGTTCGCTCATCAATTGGCATATTAACATTTCCCCATGTGTCCTGAGACTACACCACTTTAATTTGTTCAACAAGTGTGAAAACACACTTACTTGCAAATCTGTCTTTGCAACTAGCTCTCTAAATCTAATACTTTGGCATTCCAACTGCTTGAAGGGCTTTGTACTGGTTTGATCTTGCATGCCTAGCTCCATAAGTTCAATGTGCAATAGATCTCCAAGAAGGTCCACTTACCAGCATCTGGTTTAATACATTAAACAATACACATATCAAATACATGGTATTGGCTAAATGATTTTTAATGTCATACATAGAAAATGGCCAGAAGATTCTGGAGTGCAGGTTTTTTTCCTTTCGGCAAGTCATCATAATTGGATATGAAATAACTAAGCTCTCAGTATTCATGCTAACAGTTACTGGAAAAAATGTACATGTTCACATTTAATAATACAAGATGTACTCCCACTTTTTGTACCTTGAAAACCCTCCCTCCACCCCTTGATATTTTGTTGCTTCAGCTTAAAATTCCCACAGTTCCACAAGCTAAACTGATGTGGTCTTACTTTTATCCCCCTACATTTGGGCAGTGTGGCACAGAAGATCAAGTGCTGTCTTCAGGCCAAGTGGTTTCTGTTGGTATCAAAGGTTAATTACAATATACATTACCTGCTGGCAAAGTATTATTAGTTTGCTCACTGGATGTGGAGTAGTAACCTTGCACATGCCCTTGTTCCATGTTAGTTAAAAGCTCATTTGTATCAAGGTTGTCGCTGTGTACACCGGAAGAATGTCCTTTCTGGCAGAGATGCAAATGGCAGGGTCTTTCCTGAGGTCCATTATCACCACCGTCACCTGTGGGCTGGACATTATTTTTTTCAGGCAATACGTTATCCTCATACTGGTTCTCGAGCATGCTTCCTTCCATCCAGTCTTTTTCTACATGCTTATTTTCTCCTTCAAGCGGTTCAGCAAAAAGATGTGGAACAGGTGCAACACTGACTTTTGTTGCCTCCTCCATTTCTGTTGAAGCGACCTGTGGCAGTACATCATTAGCTACCACACTAGTTTCATCTGCATCTAGTGAAGGACTTGGGTCTCTTGATTGCTTTTTGCCCTTCTCCAGGTGATGCTGGCCACATACCAAAAAATCATCATCAATTTCCAGTGAATATCGTGAATAGTAAGTTCTCCCATAACGGTGGCCACCCTCTTGGGAACCACCGTCAAATACATCAGAGGGAGTAAGAGAATCAAAAGAGCAGGCAAGGGGACTTTCAATTTCTCCTTCATCAGAACCCAACTCCTCACATTCGTCCACAGACAGCAGAACAGAACGCTTGAAATTTGCAGCTGAAGAAAAGTTTGTGACCTCTGTCTCATTTTCGGTAACGTCTTCAAAAGCCAGGTTGTCAATACCCTGAAAATGGTAGATGCCCTGGTCAGGGGGAGGCAGAGGAGGAGGAGCAGGAACAGGGAAGATTTCTTCTGCATTCTCAATTTCTGACTTGTCTTCTTCAGTCACTTCGCATGAAGACGACAAGAGGTCAGAGGCAGGATCTAATTTCTCACCAACGGGCATAGCATCTTCACTACCTCTTTCCACTGCTTTAATTCCTTGAGACATTTTGGAACAGTGATTACCTACTGATTCTCTTGTACTAGCACCTCGTGTCTTCCCATGAGGCTCTATACCTTTCACTTTTACTTCTACTCTTAATCCACTGTCATATTCCTTAAGCTCTTCTGGTGTGCTTGTGTCACTGCTACTTCGCCCGAGAAAGTCATGGCATACAACTGTACTGCACTTGGAAATGCCCCTCTCATTTGATCCATCATCATCCTGGGAACCTCCAGCATCATAGTCCTCTGAGTTAGGTTTTATATCATCAGATGACGTTGTTGCACTTCCAGTGTCTGTGTCTGGGCTTTGTTTTGGGAAGAACGCATCTGCAGCTGGACAGACTTCTGCACCCAAGTTCCAAGGTTCCACTAGCGGAGTTTCTGAATGCTCATGACTTTCAGGGATCCCTGTCTCATTTATTTCATTAGGCAAGTCTGACAGCACTTGTTTTTTACTTTGTTTGACGCTACATTTTGCAGCACCACTGGTTTGGCCAAATGAATGAGCAGACATTGTCGCATTGTTTAGTTGAAATATATCTTTGTTTAGAAGGGACTCTCCTTCATGTTTACTACCTGGCAAAAGATGGCCAGATTTAATTTTTGCAGCACAATTACTTCCTCTTTGAAGAGGGCCTTCCTTTGTGTCCCCACATCCATTAAAAACTGGTGGCTTTGTTTCAGAAGATAGATCACTTGGGGATTCCTTATTTGCATTTGAAGAATGCAGATTTGACTTTGGCCAAATGTCTTCGAATGGCTTCTGTGTTGTATGACCTTCAGAATTAGCCACAACTGAAGTTGAGAGAATATTTTCTAATGTACAATCATTTGCCTTTTTAGCAAAGTTAGATAAATTGTTTGAGTTCACAGTTTGCTGCGAAAGTGCACATATCAATATCTGGTCCCCTTCTGCCAGCTTACTATCTTGTAAAGCAGTTAGTAGTACTTCTGTATTCTGGCTGTGCTCTGACTGAATACTTGCTCTCGTTTGATCATTTTTTACCTGTGCTGCACTTTTCACATCATGGCATAGAGAATTTGGAGTTGCTTTGTCATGACAACCAAAGATAGATCTTTTCAGGCTAGAACTGACTTTGTTTGTAGCTGGGAGTAATTTAGTTGATGGCTTTCTTACATTGGGCACAGATGCACTTTTCTCTTTCAGTGCAAGCTTACTTGAATTAATAGGTGTCCTTGGACTTGTGGCGCCAACTTGTGTCATTTTCTTTGTATTTGTCTTCACTGCAGTGAGAGCAGCTGCTTTCGCTGGTTTAGAATTAGCTTTTGTAAGCATTTCATTAGCAATTGTTTTTTCTCTGTTTGAAGCTTTGGTAGCCTGCTTTGATGAATCACTTAATTCTGAAGCAGGGTCTGTTTTCTCTAAACTCACCGTCCCTCCTTTTGGATCTATAATGACAAAACTAAGTTTAAAATTGCACACGTGTACTTCATACTGTACAAGATACCATACAATTCTAAAAAATGTTTGAAGTACTACACCTACAAAAGGACAGCATAATGAATAAACAAAAATATTTCTCTTTAATGTGCACCATAAAAGTGGCTTTAAGGGCAATTAGAAATTTAAAACAATTTTTGGGATTTGAAATGTCACTAACAATTTTAATTTTAATATTTACACAAAGTCAGTATACTGTGATACCATAAATTATATTAAAAGCCTTCAAAGGATCAGAGGGGTCATTCGATTCCAGTAGTCTATGTCGGCATTTATGTTCCCTATGAGCCTCCTGGTACCCTTCATCCATCTCCATCAACATAGTCCACTCTTTTCTCCTTCAAGCATTTATCTAGCTTCCCCTTAAATGCATCGGTGTTAGTCACCTCAACTACTTCTTTTGGTAGTGAGGTCCACATTCTAACCACTCACTAGGTTAAGAACATTTTCTTGAAAATGTCTTTTGGATTTATTAGTGATTATCTTGTATTTATGGCCCATAGTCCTGGTCTCCCCTTTCGTAATCTTCAAAAGACCTCTATTAGGCCTCCCCTCAATCAAAAAAACCTCAGCCTATTCCACCTTCCCTGATAGGTTATAACCTCTCTGTTCAGGTACCATCCGAATACATATTTTAACCTTCTCCAGTCCCTTGATATTCTTCCTATAATATGGAGCACTATGAATAGTTCTGGTCTCCAGGTGTGCTCTAACTAAGGTTCAAAACACAATTGGCATACCCTCTGCTTTTAGAACGCCTCTAGAAATTAGGGGTGCCTTGTTTTGCTACATCACCAGTTTCAGTGATTGTGTATCTGTACCCTCAGATCTTTCTGCACCTCTACCCTATTAGGAAAGTTATTTCCCAAGGAGCATGTGGCCTCTATTTTTCCTATTAACATATTCCACTTCACACTTAACTATATAGAAGTTCATTTGTCAGCCACATGCCTATTCTGCAAGTTTAGTGTCTTCCTGTATTTTGTCACAAACTAACACCCACCAATTGTAAAAACAACAATAGGGTAATTATATTAGGTGATTTCAACTTTCCCAACATTAATTGGGATAGACATAGTGTTAAGGGCTTGGATGGAGTGGATTTCTTGAAACATGTACAGGAGAACTTTTTAGGTCAATATGTAGAGGTTCCAACAAAGGACGGCACAGTGCTGGACCTAATTCTGGGGAATGAAGCTGGACAGGTGGCTGAGGTGGTGGTGGGGGAGCATTTTAGTGATAGCGACCACAACATGGTACAATTTAAGCTTGTTATGGACAAAGAAATAGACAAGTTGCAAAAAAATGTTTTGGATTGGGGGAGAGCAGATTTTAGTAAAATAATGCAGGATCTGGCCAAGGTAGACTGGGAACAGCTACTTGTGGGGAAATTGGGGGTGGGGGTGTTCAAAAAGGAAATAGGGAGGGTACAGACTCAACATGTTCCCTCTAGGGTGATAGGGAGGAGTAACAAGCCCAGAGAACCATGGATGACCAAAGATATTCAGGATACGATAAGAAGGAAAAGAGAGGCTTTTAGCAGGCACAAGGGAAGCAAATCAGCAGAGGCATTCGTGGAGTACAGAAAGTGCAGGGTGGAGCTTAAGAAAGCAATCAGGAGAGCAAAGAGGGGATATGAGAAAGCTCTGGCTGGTAAAAATAGGGAAAATCCCAAGATATTCTATAAGTATATCAATTGGAAGAGGATAACCAGGGAAAGAGTAAGGCTCATTAGGGACCAAGGGGGCAATCTATGGGTGGAGCCAGAGGACATCGGTAGAGTGTTGAACGAATACTTCACGTCCGTCTTCACCCAAGAGAATGAGGATATCGGACTCGGGGAGAGAGACTGCGAGGTTCTTGAGCAAATTGATATAGGGAGCGACAAGGTATTGGAGGTGTTGGCAGGCTTAAAAAAGTGGACAAATCTCCAGGTCCGGATGATTTGTGTCCTAGACTGCTGAGGGAGGCAAGGGAGGAGATCGCAGGGGCTCTGACCCAAATTTTTAATTCCTCTCTGGCCACAGGGGAGGTGCCAGTGGACTGGAGAACAGCTAATGTTTTTCCACTATTTAAGAAGGGTTGTAGAGATAAGCCAGGGAACTACAGGCCAGTGAGTCTCACGTCAGTGGTAGGGAAACTTTTGGAGAAAATTCTGAAGGAGAGAATCTATCTCCACTTGGAGAGGCAAGGTTTGATCAGGGACCATGGCTTTGACAGAGGGTGGTCATGCCTAACAAATTTGATTGAATTTTTTGAGGTGGTGACAAGGTGTGTAGATGAGGGTAGTGCTGTTGATGTAGTTTATATGGATTTCAGCAAAGCCTTTGACAAGGTCCCACATAGGAGACTTATAAAGGCAGCAAATGCACATGGGATACAGGGTAATTTGATAAGAGATTCAAAATTGTAGGAGACAGGAGGATGATGACAGAAGGATGCTTTAGTGACTGGAAGCCAGTGTCCAGTGGCATACCACAGGGATCTGTGCTGGGTCCCCTATTATTTGTCATTCATATAAATGACATAGGTGACTATGCAGGGGGTAGGATTAGTAAGTTTGCAGATGACACAAAGATTGGCCAGGTGGTTAACAGTGAGGTTGGGTGTTTTGGGCTACAGGAAGATATAGACAGGATGGTCAAATGGGCAGATAAGTGGCAGATGGAATTTAACCCTGAAAAAAGTGTGAGGTGATACACTTTGGAAGGAGTAATTTGACAAGGAAGTATTCAATGAACGGCATGACACTAGGAAGTTCTGAGGAACAAAGGGACCTTGGCGTGTGTCCCCATTGACCTCTGAAGGCAGAGGGGCATGTTAAAGGGGTGGTGAAAAAGGCATATGGGACACTTGCCTTTATCAATCGAAGCATAGACTACAAAAGTAGGGAGATCATGTTGGAGTTGTATAGAACCTTGGTGACGCCACAGCTGGGGTACTGTGTGCAGTTCTGGTCGCCACATTATAGGAAGGATGTGATTGCACTGGAGGGGATGCAAAGGAGATTCACTGGGATGTTGCCTGGGATGAAACATTTAAGTTATAAGAGAGGTTGGATAGGCTTGGGTTGTTTTCGTTGGAGCAGAGAAGACTGAGGGGCGACCTGATCGAGGTGTACAAGATTATGAAGGGCATGTACAGGATTATGAAGGGCATGTACAGGGTGGATATGGAGCAGCTGTTCCCCTTAGTTGAAGGATCAGTCACGAGGGGACATAAGTTCAAGGTGAGGGGCAGGAGGTTTGTGGGGGGATGTGAGGAAAAACTTTTTTGCCCAGAGGGTGGTGATGGTCTGGAATGCGCTGCCTGGGAGGGTGGTGGAGGCAGGTTGCCTCACATCCTTTAAAAAGTACCTGGATGAGCACTTGGCATGTCATAACATTCAAGGCTATGGGCCAAGTGCTGGTAAATGGGATTAGGTAGTTGGTAAGATGTTTCTCATGTATCGGTGCAGACTCGATGGGCCAAAGGGCCTCTTATGCACTGTGATTCTGTGAATTTGGAATTGCTTGAAAATTTTGAAGTTTGCCTTCAGATGCAAGTCTAACTCATTTGTAAATGGCACTTACTCTTGGACAAAAATTTAATTAAAACAAAATCAGTTGTATAAATCATGAAATCAGATAAGTTAAAGAAGCCTTCGATTCCTAACATTTGTAGGCTATTTAGCATGCAGTTCCTCAGTTTGTTATTTCCAATTACATTGTCTCTTTAAAAAAACATCCCTTTCAGGATGCAGGGTACATTGACCCATTGGTACGAGCAACTCTCAAGTTACCTCACCCAGGTGAAGGAGTCTAGTTCTGAACTAACATGTGGGCAGGCAGTGGTGTAGTGGTATTGTCACTGGATTAGTATTCCAGAGACACAGGGTAATGCTCTGGGAACCCGGCTTTGAATCCCACCATGGTAGATGGTGAAATTTCAATTCAATAAAAATCTGGAATTAAAGACTGATGACCACAAAACCATTGCTGATTGTCACAAAACGTTTGTCCTTTTAGGGAAGGACATCTGCTGACCTTACCTGGTCTGGCCTACATATGACTCCAGATCCACAGCAATGTGGTTGACTCTTAAATGCCCTCTGAACAAGGGCAATTAGGGATGCGCAATAAATACTGGCCTAGCCAGTGACGCCCACATCCCACGAACAAATAAAAAAATTTAGGCTATTTTATCAAGGGGAGGATCATAACTGAATTTAACCTGTTCTTGCTTGGTGTTCATCTGTATGCACAGATTCCTAGTTTTATAGATCACAAAGCAATCAAAATCAACCACCTTATCCGACTTTTCCCTTCCCTAGCACCGAATGTTGTAGCATCACAGCTGCTACCCTGACTGAGATTAACTAACAGCACAGCCCAAGAATGGAACCAATTTTCTGGTCTGTAAAGCTTCATACTCAGTACTTGGCCCACAAGAAACCCAAATTATTTACAAAGAAAAATTTATTCATCATGGATTTTAAATCATTAAAACAGATCATTATGCTGCACAGCACGGATGAAAAATATTGGCTTGCATATCCTCACCAAAGGATATGAAACATCCAAGGAGAGTGCTGTGCTGAACAGCATGCTTAATTAACTGGAATTTCTCCAGAGAAAGTTGATGTGGTTTGAAAGCACTGCACAAGCAAAATTTATCACTGCAAAAAAAATCAATATTGAGTGCTTTTGAATGGAGAAAATACTAATGAATTTGTTTGCTACCATTTGCAAACAGGGGGTCATTATTTAGTACGAGACTTGTAAATGTTGATATGCAGAGAGATTTGGGTGCCCTCGTAAGCAAATCAAAGTTAACATTCAGGTAAAGCAAGCAACTACAGGGGGAAATGGTATGTTAACATCTATTGCAAGGGGACTGGGGTAAGAGCAAGGAGGCATTGCTACAACAATACAAGACTGTGGTGAAACCAAACCTGGAGTACTGTGTATAGCTTTGGTCTCCTTACCCAAAGAGGGGTATGCTTACCTTAGAAGCAATGCAGCAAAGGTTCACTAGGTTGATTCCCAAAATGAGAGGGTTGTCCTATGAGGAGAGAGCAAGCTGAATGGACTTATACTCATTGGAGTTTAGAAAAGATGAGAGGTGATCTCATTGAAACATATGAAATTTAGATAAGATAGTTTCTGAGAGGCTGTTTCCTCTGGCTAGAAAGCCTAAAACTAGGGGTCAGTGTCAGGATAAAAGATCAGGCCATATAGTACTGAGATGAGGAAACATTTCTTCACTAAGGAATTGTGAATCTGAGCATCCACAGCTCTCTAGGTAGAAAATTCCAGTCAGTGTGTAAATTCAAGAAAGAGATTGACGAGACTTTTGAATAAGAGGAATAAGCATTTGGGGTAGGATGGGAAATTGGAGTTGAAGGTAGAAGATCAGCCATGACATTGAGTGATGGATCAGGCCTGAGGGGTCATATTGCCTATTCCTAATGTTCTTGTCCAGATCAACATGCTGCTGTTGAGTCAGTGAAGCAACAAACTGAGCTTGTGTAATCAATGAGCACCTGCCAACAGACCCTCAGCAGCATTGATCGAGTTTAGCTAAACTAATTACCAAAAATTGTGTCAACATTTTTAAGTGGCTTTGCCGAATAGATTTTGCTTGGGCAGTATTATAAAGCACTCACGAGGTTACAACAATTAAGATTTTATCACAAAAGTCCTGATGAGTACGCAAGATTTTAAGCAGATTTTGCAAATGCTGCTAGCAGTTCTTTAAAATAATTCTCATCATATGCAAAAATAAAACAAAACCGGGGGGATATTACTGGTATAAATGGGGAGGTGATGGTATAGTGGTATTGTCACTGGACTAATATTCCAGAGACCCAGGGTAATACCCTGGGGACCAAGATTCGAATCCCACCACAGCAGGTGCTGAAATTTGAATTCAATAAAAATCTGGAATTAAAAGTCTGATGACGACCACGAAACCATAGCTGATTGTCGTAAAGACCCGTCTGGTTCACTAATGCCCTTTAGGGAAGGAAATCCTGGTCTGGCCTAACTGTGACTCCAGACCCACAGGAATGTGGTTGACTCTTAAATGCCCTCTGAACAGGGGCAATTAGAGATAGGCAATAAATGCTGGCCTAGCCAGTGACACCCCACATCCCAAAAAAAAAATTGATACCTTTAGCTTTGGCTGCTGCCCCAGATGCACTCCTTGCTCTCTGCTGAACAGAGGAGTTACTGCTGCTATTCCAGGTTTTCTTCATATGCGCCTGTGACATCCCTTCATCTCTATTTTGTGTTTTCTGTTTGTTTGGCACACTACCAAAGAAAGACAACAAGAAAGTCATTCCATATTCTGCTCTAGGTCCTTGAAATAGCACCAGCTATAAACACAGCAATCTATCCCAATCAAACAATGAAATACATGTAATCTTGCAAACCTTGGAAAAGTTTCAACTAACATTAGATTTGCCATTGCAAATCAAATTGTTCATCATGAGGACTAGTGCAGGGCCCTAAATAGATTAAAATATCAGTTAAAAGTTATAAACTGGCAGTCTGTTGGGCCAAAATGGCCTGTTTGTGCTGTAAACATTTTGTAAACAACGTTTACCCTGAGGCAAAGCCAACACTGACTGGAAATACACAATCCAATCAACAACCATAACCATGTGATATAGAAAAGTGAATTGAAATAAACTTTTTTAAGTTCAAAGGTTTGCTTGTAAGTCAAAACTGACAATTCATATCAAAACAGGTCAGGTGTAGGTAATGTATCAACATTTTCTTTTCACAAATTATGTAAATTGCAACACTTCACAAGAATTTAATTTGTATTTCAATTTCACAGTTCATTGATTTAAAAAAATGTAGCTAATATAGCATGGTTGATAACTGCACTTCTCAAAATTAATAGCTGTTTCTTGTGCTTGTCTTTTTTGTACCCCCAAAAGGCAGCTACTGGAATACAATCCAAAGCAACAGTTGCATTCTACCACCTTATACCGGTGACTAATTAGTTAGCATACAGGGCTGCAAAGCTAATCCAGTTTTCACTTGACATCCATCCATTTTCCATAGGGACAACCAGATGGAAAGCAGAGCAAAAACCATGGCTAATTCTATCCCTTCCTAACCCAAGGAATTTTTGAATTTCTGGAGGGTGGTCTCTATGCTGTTGAGTCCAGCTTGATGGAGGACCTCATTGTTTGCGATTTTGCCCTGCCATCGAATTATGATGGACCTCGGGTGTCCTTGATGGAAGCGTTCCAAAGTTTTGATGTGGCACCTATAGCAGACCCAGGATTCTGTGCCATATACATACACAGGATGGCAAACACAATGGACTGGGAGAGATTGATTTTAGTCTTCAGCTTAATGCCATGCTGCTTCCAGACTGATCGTGGAGTCGTTTGTTGGCAGAGTTTGCTTTCTGGATGTGCGCATAGATATCTTCATCCCTGGAAAGCACACTAATAAGGTATGAGAATTTTTCCAGTCTTGAGACTGGTGCCATCAACACTTATGTCTGGTATTTCATTGCATGTGCTTGGTGCTGGTTGAAACAACCTGTCTTGGAGACACTACTTTGGAGACCAAAATTTTTGGCAGCACTCAAGAATTAGCTTACCTTGGTCTGGACAATTGCAGAATCCCCAAGCAGATCCGCTTTGCAGGATAAACATCAAGGCGGTCAGTATAAACTGTACAAGGGCACTCTAAAAATGCACCTTAAAACTTCAACATTGCAGACCATATCCATTGGGAAAACACTGCAGTCGACCACGTGCAGGCAAGTGCCTAAATGAGGTCCAATATGCTTTGAGGACCATCCATGCTAAACTCTCAACATCTGACATGCCAGAGGTGGCACAACTGGATGAAGTACCCCCCACCCCCAAGCACCAATGACAAGGTGAGCTGCCAGTTCTGTGGACATCCGTGCCAATCTCAATCGGACACTTCAGTCATGAGGGGACCCACAAAACGACAAAATAATTTTACAAATTGGACAAACGAGAATTCTACCACAAACCCAGGGAAACATAAGCCAGTCACTATGCCCCTCATCACTCCCTATCCTCCCTAGAAACTTTTCCTCTTAAAATGCTGACAGCTACTAAATATTTCAAATGCTGAAATTAATTTCCTCCATGTCTCTACTGCAGATTTCAAATTACTTAAATCTCCATGTTTGAATCTCTACAATCAGGTTTTCTCCTTGCACAGCACTGAAACTACCCTAATGAAAGTCATGTTACTGTTGCTGTGCAGCATTATCCCTCCATGCCCTCCATCTCTCTGCAATCTTTGATCAGCCAAACCATCTTCCTTCATTAGCAAGCTCAATGAGACTGCACTCACTCAGCTCTTACCCATCCACAAGACGTAGGAGCAGAAGTAGGCCATTCTGCCCATCGACTCTGCTCCGCCATTCAATGAGATCATGGCTGATCTGATAATCCTCAACTCCACTTTCCTGCCCTTTCCCAATAACCCTCGATTCCCTTGCTGATTAAAAATTCTGTCTATCTCAGCCTTGAATAGACTTAAAGACCCAACCTCTACAGGCCTCTGTGGTAAAGAATTCCACAGATTCACTACCCTCTGACAGAAGAAATTCCCCCTCATCTCTGTCTTAAATGGGTGACCCCCTTATTCTGAGATTATGACCTCTGGCCCAAGACTATCCCACAAGGTGAAACAACCTCTCAGCATCTACCCTGTCAAGCCCCCTAAGAATCTTATATGTTTCAATAAGATCACCTCTCATTCTTCTAAACTCCAATGAGTACAGCCCAACCTACTCAACCTCTCCTCATAAGAAAATCCCTCCATACCCAGGATCAACCTAGTGAACCTTCTCTGGACTGCCTCCAATGCCAGTATATCTTTCCTTAGATAAGAGGACCAAAATTGTTCACAGTATTCTAGGTGTGGTCTAACTAGTGCCTTGTACAATTTTAGCAAGACTTCCCTATTTTTTTAATACTCCATTCCCTTTGAAATAAAGGCCAACATTCCATTTGCCTTCCCTATTACCTGTTGAACTTGTATAATAGCTTTTTGGGATTAGTTCACAAGGACTCCAAAATCCCTCTGTGCTGTAGTTTTCTGCAGTCTTTCTTCATTTAAATAATATTCAGGTCCTCTATTCTTCCTGCCAAAATGAATAACCTCATATTTCCACATTATATTCCATCTGCCAAGTTTTTTGCCCACTCAGAACCTGAGTATATCCCTCTCTAGACTCCTTGTGTCATTCTTACCACTTGCCTTCCCACCTATGTGTGTCATCTGCAAACTTGGCGATAGTACATTCACTTCCTCATTCAAGTCATTAATATATATTGTAAATAATTGTGACCCCAGCACTGATCCCTGTGGCATTCCACTAGTTACAGGTTGCCATCCTGAAAATGCCCCCCTTGTCCCAACTCTGTCTTCTATTAGTCAGCCAATCCTCTATCCATGCTAATATACTACTCCCAAATACATGGGCTCTTACCTTATTAAGTAGCCTTGTGTGTTACCTTATCGAATGCCTTTTGGAAATCCAAATATATTACATCTACCTGGGTTCCTCTCTATCTATCCTGCTGGCTACCTCAAAGAATTCTAATAAATTTGTTAGGCATGATTTCCCCTTCATGAAGCCATGCTGACTCTGCTTGATTACATTATGTATTTCTAAATGCTCTGCTATTAGATCTTTTATAGTAGACGCTAACATTTTCCCAATGATGGATGTTAAGCTAACTGGCCTGTATTTACTTATTTTGTCTCCCTCCCTTTTTGAATTAAAAGGTGTTACATTGGCAGTTTTCCAATCTTCTGGAACTTTTCCAGAATCTAAGAATTCTTGGAAGATTATTACCACTGCATCCACTATTTGTGTAGCTACTTCCTTTAAAATCCTAGGATACAACCCATCAGGTCCAGGGGACTTATTGGCCTTTAGTCCCATTAGTTTCCCTAGTACTTTTTCTCTAGCGATAGTTATTTCCTCCCTCCCTGCCCCTTTTTGCCCTTGATTTAGTATTTTTCAAATGCTATTAGTGTCTTCTACCGTGAAGACTGATGCAAAGTATTTATTCAACTCCTCTGCCATTTCCTGGTTCCCCATTATTTCCCCAGCCTCATTCTCTAAGGGACCTATGCTCAATTTGGCCTCTCTCTTTCTTCTTATATATTTAAAGCAGCTCTTACTGTCCGTTTTTATATTACTTACTAGTTTACCCTCCAAGTTTATTTTCTCCCTCTTATTTTTTGGTCATCTTTTGTTGGTTTTTAAAACTTTCCCAATCCTCTGGCTTACCACTAATCATTGTATGTTTTTTCTTTCAATTTGATACACTCCTTAACTTCCTTGGTTAACCATGGTTGGTTTATCCCCGTCCTTGAATCCATCTTCCTCACTGGGATATATCTTTGTTGCAAGTCATGAACTATTTTCTTAAACGTCTGCCATTGTTCATTAACTGTCTTTTCTGCTAAATTCCTTTCCCAGTCCACTCCAGCCAACCCTGCCCTCATTTCCTTTGTAATTACCCTTATCGAAGTTTAGCACAGTTGTTTTCGATCCACAATTTTCAGTCTCAAACTGAATGCTAAATTCAACCATGTTTTGGTCACTGTTTCCGAGGGGACCTTTTATTCAGATCATTTATTAGACCTGCCTCATTACGCATTATCGGATCCAAAATAGCCTGATCCCTGGTTGGATCCACAACAAATTGTTCTAGGAAAGTGGCTCGAATACACAACGAATTCTTGCTTGTGGCTACCTCTGCCAATTTGATTTTCCCAATCTACATGAAGATTAAAGTCACCCATGATTAATGTACTGCCTTTTTTTTTAAGCATGCCCTCATTATTTCTGGATTTATTCTTTGTCCTACGGTATAGCTACTGTTAGGGAGTCTATGGACTACTCCCACCAAGGTCTTCTTCCCCTTGTTATTTCTTGCCATCTTCCAATCCAAGATCCTTTGTTATCGTACTTATTCCATCTCGTACTAAAAGCTATCCCACCACCCTTTCCTTCCTATCTGTCCTTTCAAAAAGTCACATACCCCTTAATATTTTGATCCTAACTTTGATCTCCTTGTAACCACATCTCCATAACGGCTATAAGATCATACTCATTACTCTATTTGTGCCGTTAATTCATGTTTTGTTCTGAATACTACGTGCATTTAAGTAAAGGGCCAGTAATTTTGCATTTTTACCATTTTTTCCCCCTTTGACCCTATTTGCTGCTTTTATGTTTGTACACTGTCGCTTCCTGTCACACTCTGGGTATCATTACCTAAATAGCTGCCCTGCAATGCTGCCATATCTTTTTCTTTGTTAGCCTTTGTATCCCTTCTCCAGAACCACCCCCCCCTCCCCGATTTAGTTTAAAGCCCTCTCTACTACCCTAATTATTTCATTTGACAGGACACTGGTCCCAGCACAGTTCAGTTAAGCCCATCCCACTGGAAGAACTCCCTTCTACCCTAGTACTGGTGCCAGTGTCCTATGAGCTGAAACCCATTCCTCCCACACCGATCTTTGGGTCACGCATTTAACTCCTTGACTTTATTTACCCTATGCCAGTTTTCCCGTGACTCAGGTAGTAGTATTGAGATTATCTTGGAGGTTCTGCTTTATAATTTAGCTCCTAAACTGTTCAAATTCTTTCAGCAGAACCTCCTTTCTAGTCCTATCAATGTCATTGGTACCAACGTGGACAAAAACAACTGGATCCCTCCCCTCCCACTCCGAGTTCCTCTCCAGCCGAGATATCCTTAACCCTGGCACCGGGCAGGCAACACAGCCTCTGGGACTCATGCTCATGGCTGCAGAGAACAGCATCTATCCTCCTAATTATTACTGTCCCCTGCCACCATTACGTTCCTATTTCCTCCCCCCACTTGAATGGCTCCCTGCACCATGGTGCTGTGGTCAGTTCATTCATTCTCCCTGCAGTCCCCACTCTCATCCACAGAGCTTGCAAGAACTTTGTAACTGTTAGAAAGTTGCAGGGGCCGAGGCTCATTGAACGCTGTCCCCTGGACCCCCATACCTGCTTCACTTGCAGTCACACTCCTCCCCTGATCACAGACCCAAATTTGAATCACCTAATCTGAGGGGTGTGACCGCCTCCTGGAGCAAAGTGTCCAGGTAACTTTCCCTCTCCCTGATGTGATGCAAAGTCTGCAGCTCAGACTCCAGCTCAACTTGGATCCAAAGTTCGAGCTGCAAACACAACTAGATGTGTTCGCTCTGGATCACCTGGGTGTCCAGCAGCACCCATACATCACCCGTCCTGCCATCACTATCGTATTTCATTTAATTACTTAAATTAATTCCTCTAGTATCCCCTCTTTACACTTCATTGTAATTTATTTATATATACATATACATACATATACACACACACACACACACCAGTATTGATCTTATACTTAGCAAGTTATTTTTCTAAGAAAAAACAGATTAGAGACTTAAACACAAACTAAAGACCTTACTTTTACTTTAAAGACTAGAAATACTCACCAACCATCTGCCCTCCATGCTCTTTCATGATCTCTTTCCTCTCTCTCCATGCTCTTTAATGGTCTCTCACTCTCACTGTTAAAGGCCCCGCTGCTCCTTCAATTGGAACTGGAGCTTCCCCAGCAATAGCTTTGCTTCCTACCCCTATACTAATACCTCTACAGTGTACCCCAAAATTCTCTGTTTGACTGAAAGGCCAAATGTGGCTCAATGGGCCGAACGGCCTCCTTCTGTGCCATACGACCCAAGACCATAATACCTGTTGAAATCAGCTAACTCAACAATGGCCATG
Organism: Cetorhinus maximus; assembly: GCF_964194155.1. Classification (NCBI taxonomy): domain Eukaryota; kingdom Metazoa; phylum Chordata; class Chondrichthyes; order Lamniformes; family Cetorhinidae; genus Cetorhinus; species Cetorhinus maximus. Next base: position 18,110,558 of record NC_135895.1, on the reverse strand, counting down.
TACTGAACCTATCACCTTTTTTGGTCAGTTTGAAGTCAGGGCAACATGGTACAGTTCCTGAGTCAGTGGAGGAACTCCACCTATTTTTATGAACTTATATGAACAAGAATTCAAAAAGCTCCTTTTAACAGGATGAGCTAAGCTATAGCATCTACTTGTATTGGCATCTGGCAGACCTGCTAACCCTGAAGTTATTTTTGCAACCCCCTCAACCCCTCTTCCTGGGATAGCGCTCCCAATGAATACAATACTGCTCTGAAACCCTGGGGCATTTTTCAAAGGAAACCTTTCCAAGTGGCAGTTGCTTGGGTAATGCAGAGAGCCTTGAAGAATTTTGACAGAACACCAAAAAATCTTGCACACAGATGGACTGCTGAGCAAAACACTTTGCAGGCTCACAACCACCCCGCACAAGTGGAGACGCCTGTTGCAGCATCCAGACTGGAGCCAAATACATAAGTTGCTCAGAAGTGCTACAGAGAGTGGCAAAAAAGTAGAATTTTAAATAACAGAGGGAGGAAGAGGGATAGAAAGGGAACCAGAGGCTAGGAAACTGCTGCGAGAATCAAGCACCCTGCAGAGATGGTTATGTGGAACGGCATAAATGCAGTGACACAAAGACTTTCCCTTCCATGCAGCTCCCCCGACCACCACACAATTTCTGCCTAGTCTCCATTTGATCGTTCCCCAAGCACCAAATTCAAGATTGGGACTGTAATATGTTGTTTTGGGTTGGTGGCAGATTGCTATAATCAGGAGTCAATATTTATGTGCCAACGCTCAAAAGAACAGTGAACTGCAGCTTCAATATGTCACCTTACAAAACTATTTATAGCATGCTGCTAGTTACTAGCTATGCTCCCAGTCACTCCCTACCCTCTACATTTTTCCTCCCAAAATGAAGCTACTAAATGTTTTAAATACTGAAATTAATCTCCTGAACTTCTTTGCCACACTTCGCAAATTCCTTGAAGCTCCATGTTTGAAACTCTAATCAGGTTTTCTCCTTGCACAGCACTGAAACTGCTCTAATCAAAGCCATAAATGACATTATTGTGTCATGATGTCACACTGTGGCAGAGGTGCATTACCCCTCCACGTCCTCCTCCATCTCTCTGCAACCTTTGACTGGTCACTCACATCACCTTCCTGCATTATTGAAATCAATGAGACTGCACTCGCTTGGCTCTATCACCCATCCAATTGGAGCTGGGACTTCTCTAGCAAAAGCTTCACTTCCCAACCCCCATACTAATACCTGTGTGTGCCCCCAAAATTATCTGCTCGACTGAAAGGTAATCCTTGGCAACATCATCCACAGATATTGGGTACCCACATGTACCCTGGCACCATTTCTCGCAAATGCTCCAGCCTGCGTGTTGACAGACTGCTCATTCAATATCCAGCCTTCAATTAAACAGGGAAGACCAAATCCATAGGCTTTGCACCCCTGTGATAAACCCGTGATCATGACATGGATTTTGTCCCCTTTCCCAGCTATCATCTCCAGATGAAGCAAATAGTTCACAATGCTGGCATTCTATTCAATCCCATATCCTCTCCATCACCACCACCACATATTCACACCTCCACTGTCTCTTGCTACTAAAACCCTTATATACACGTCTTATACCCATGCATTACTGCTAGGCCATGTGTTCACTGAATTTTAGCTCATGTAAAACTCTGCTGCCTGTACTCTGTACTTCATGATGCTCGTGTACTGCCCATCCTTCTTGAAGAACCCTCTAGTCCCTCCGCACCCCCAATTCAAAATTCTCAAAAGCTTATTAATTCTTTCACTGCCTTGCCCCAATCTCTCTCTAATCTCCTCCAGGCACACAGGCTCTCCATAACTCTGTTCCTCTGATTCCAATCTCTATGTTGCTATGAACAAACAAGTGTTTGAGCACAGGGTCCACACCTATTCAGTTTAGGCAAATTAGTTTTTTGGATCTCTTATTTGAGATGTCAGAATTTTTTTTTTTTAAATAACGTACTTCTACTATCATCAAAATTAAATTTAATGTTTACAAGAGACTGAACTCTATTTTGCAGTCAGCGGTGAACAGATTTAGCACAATGCCTTCTACAGGAGATTTGGGAGCTGCATGAACAGGGCAAATAACTCTCCCCTTGACCACCCAGACTAAAGAATCTCTACTGAGGCATACACAGCCCGAACCAGGATGCGCAAGTTAGTATGGTCAACTCTGCATCAAATCATGGGCAGAAAGCAAAACAGAGGGGTAAAAAGAAAGATGGGATTGAGAGGGGAACAGAAAGAGGAAGAAGATTCAGGTCTTTAATTATTGTTGGAGATTGGAAAAAAAAATTAAAGGAAAGACTCCCATATTTCTGGAAGTTAATTTAGAGTATCAGAAGGATTTGTCAGTAATTAAGACTTAACACGCTGTAAAAAAAATACTTACACTGAAATAGATAAGCTGCATGCATCTGTCTGCATGTCTGTGCATCTGTGTGCGTATGTACCACGCAAGTACAACTTCACTCCCTTCATGTGGCAAGCTTCTTACGAGATTACTATTACAGAACAGTTTCTGAAGGAGCCAGGGTAATCTGGAAAGCAATTCCTAATTTCCGTATTTAACTGCGCATGTGTGGTCACTGAAATTACTGTCCAATTTACACTTCAGTATCGGTGCCTGCCAATAACCTCAGTTACTTTTGCTGCAAAATGTGAGCCATGGTTAATTGAACCCTGATCAAAAGCATGACAGTAATCCAGCAGAGGGCACCATTATCTATAACAAATCAGGTTCAATTTACATATCTGAATGTGGTTTATTAAGATTTTTTGTTTTCAGATAGTGCACTGAATAATTCTTGTTTTAATCTCTACATCTGAAGTTCTACAGTGCTGTGGTCATTTAAGATCTACTTTACACTACTACTCTATTCAAGTATGGTCAACCAATGCAGATTTGATGGTCTGTTCCTGTGATGTAACATGCTATGGTTCAAAGTGTTTGGAATCCTAACATTGCAACATCATTAACTAGTTCTCAGCAGCAACGTTTTAAAATGTCTCCAAGATCCATCAATGCAGCGAGGGAGGGAGGGAATTAAATTAAGGAGTGACCGACATTCACATTTGAAAATCATTGCTCACCTATTAGAAAGAGGTCTACCAGTTTTCGTTGATGCAGAAGGCGTCTTAGTTGCTTTGATGACGCTTGCTGGCCTACTAACTGCAAAGCAGTAAAAAAAATGTTATATTTAAATGTGCAATTGTTCAGAGTTACCAAATTTACTTCTATTGCAGCAACACGGTAAACTAGAAGAGGCCAACATAAAGATAGAGCAAAGCAAGTCTGTGCGTGCATGTGTGCGCGCGTGTGTGGCACACAGAAGGGGAGGAGGTGGGAAGGAGAATCTTAATTACTTTGAGTAGTATTTTCATCCCAGTCCCTTACTGGGCGGGGTCAGAGGGTGGTTGGTGTGAAAGTTAAAACCCCAGCTCTCAACTATATAGGTTTAAGCATAAGAGAGAGAAAGATTTGGTTTGGGGTTGGGTGGGGAAGGAGGAGGAGGAGGAAATAATAAAAATAAACCAAAGAGTATGCCAAGCATGCCTTGCCCAAGTACTTTTCACTGGATACAGCCAACATAGCAGCTAAAGTGCAGTTCATACCTTAGGACATTCCCACCATGAAGCCTTGCAGCATACTTATGGAAAAAGGAGAAAGAGAGAGGATGGAGGAAATAATTTATTATATAAACAACAAACCTGCAGACTTCTGGCCAACTGGGCTCTTTGTTGTCTCCTGTGCAGCATTTTCAACAGGACTGTTGACAAATGCCATTTTCTTGCCACGACTGTTTATTTCAACTGCATTCCCCTCTTGTAATCCACTAATATGTCCATTTGCGCCCACAGTAGCATCCTTGTTTGAAAGTTCCAACTTGTCAGAGTTACACTTGTTCCCATTTTTCTCTGCCTGTGATATTTCTGGTTGTGGCTGAATGGTTTTCTTCACCGGTTTTCCTAGTTTTGCTTGCATGCTGGAGGAACTGAGAGATACTTTGGGTCGTGCACCTGTATTTGCTTTTCCATCCTGCCCACCGACCCCTCTACTGCTCACTGTAGAACCTGTCTGACATGACGTACTGTCAGAGCACACTTTCACTTTACTGACAATGCTCTCAACCTTTGTCTTGGCCTCGAGTCTAGTTTTTGCAGGAGTGTTCATCTTTGTCGAGGTGCTTTTTTCATTGGCTTTCCCAATTTTTGGCGTTTTCTCATTTGCTTTTTTAACGTCCTTTCCTTTTGCTTCACCTTTCCTCAAAGCACCAGCTGACAGTCGCCCATTGGCTGTATGCACTGAACCTTCAGACTTCATTTTTGAAGCAGACAATTGACTATTCGATACAACTGTATTTGTTGACAGCAGTTTCCCCTTTCTACACACTTGCTCTGCCACATCAAATGGAGAAGGGTCAAGTAGAGGACGTTTCTTTTGCTGTTAAGAGATGCAAGGTTAAAGCATAATTTTCCCCAAGAATAATATATTTACGAGCAGTGTGCCATTTACAAATTTATTTTTCAAAATTAGTGAGGGGAATATTAATTTATGTAACTTGAGTTACACTTTTGGATTTACAGCTACAGTTCTAAATGAATCCTGCTTAAAATTTGTAATTTGAAAAGATAAAATGGTATATTAAATTAATGTCCAGTTCAGAAAATGCATATTCTAAATTTACAGGAAAGTAATAGTGGCTAAGTTGGTAAATTACATTAAGTTGACATCTTACTTGTGAACTGGTCAAGGTTGGTCTTTTGCCAAGCTTTCTATCATCACCTTTGTCAGGAGCAGCTGAAAAGATAATACAAATTAGTTAGCCATACACTAAATTGCCAAAAAAAAGAGATGTCCCATTCCCAGCACCAATATCGTAGATGTTGCCAAGCAAAATTCACCTAGTCGTCGCAAAACCTGGCCTGGGTAACATAATAGAGCAGATTCAAATGGGCTGAAAGATGTACTACCTGTGTATTATATTCTACAAATATAACATGTGATGAAAAAGTTATTTTAAACAATTTAAGTTTGCAAGTAGAACCAGAACAAGCTTGAGTACAACAGTATGAATCTACTACTTGCAGGAACTTATATAAAGATCTAGTATCTTATTCTCTTGTGTATACCAAATTGGCACTGGAAACAGCATATTCAGACTTTAAAGTCTTCTAAAGTTGATATAAATACTTTGACAGATGGTTGAAAAGTAGCAGTAAAAGGTTAAACAATTACACAAAACGTTTCTTTTTCTCTTGAGCAAAAGCAAGCAATTGAAAATGATCTGGATACACAGGAAACGTTTTCTAAATTTACTCGTGTATAGATGCCTGCACCGCCAGGAACAAGGGGGAATTGAACGTGCTTTATACTCTGTTCATGCAGCTGGAAATCTTTTCTTTCTAAAGAGATGAAGAGAGCAACATATATTTGGCAATCTGTGCACAGTAACGTGCATCCCCTCAAGAGTCTCAGTCTGAACTGGGTTGCCAACTTACTGATGAGGAAAAGACGGTATAGCAATCAGTCATTGATTACAGCAACAGAATTAAGACTCAGTGCAAAGATAACATTTTAGTATACTGTATGGGTATTTTGAGACATGTGATAAGTGCAGTATGTTTGAGAGGCACCATCTTTGGACTTGCCTGCAAAGCTCTCGACCCTTATGATTTTCCTCATCATATCTAGCTGGATATGTTGTAAACTAAATGAGGGAGGTCAACTGCTGTGATTCATCATCAGTTCTATTAACATTGTATCATGCAACTACCAGGAAGTTGCAAAGTTAACTAGGTGCTCCTTGGATATTCTCTCATCTAGCAATTCCCTTGGTCCTACGAATCTTCCTATCCCACTCAAGTCTCCATGCTGTTAGATGGAGTGTAGGGATCAAGAAAATTCATTCATTTGTAGAAATGTTGTAAAATTGGTCTAATCCCAACAGGAATTTAACTCCACCTCCAAAGCTGCAGTTCTGAAACACCCACGTGTCTCAATGCGTCAACTATCAATTAAAAACATGTAGGTCTACTTGTCAATGAGGTTAACTAAACAAATACATTAATCTTCAACAGGATCACATCCCCCACCACAATTATGCAAATCAGATTAAGTAATATTACAAAGAACTGATCAAGTCTTCTGTTCTTTTTTGGCCAACATAAGGATGGGATACTCATTTGATAGCAAAGAACTCCAGTTGAAGACGACATTAAAGGCCAGAGCAACTGGAAAGCTGAAGAGTTACTGTATAGAAAAGCTTGGTAGGTTAACCTATCAGCAGTCAGAAACAAATATAGAACCAATGGGAAACTAATTAAATTGTTTCCTGGATGTTGAAGAATTTGCCTAATTTAATGTGGAAGACAGGGGGTTTGTGCCATCTGATCCCCTCCTACCTTGCTATCTTTAGGTTTTCATGAGGATACAGGATTCCTGCAGTACTTATGGGTACTCCGATTAGAAATATGCTGTAACCTAACCATCTCCCCTTGACATTCAATGGCATTACCATCGTCGATTCCCCCCACTATCAATATCCTGGGGGGGGGTTACCATTAATCAGAAACTAAACCAGCCATATAAACAAACACTGTGGCTACAAGAGCAGGCCAGAGACTGGGAATTCTATGGCAAGTAACTGACCACCTGACTTCCCAAAGTCAGTGCATCATCTACAAGGCACAAGTCAAGAGTATGATAGAATACTCCCCGCTTGTCTGGACGAGTGCAACTCAACAACACTCGAGAAGCTGGACATAATCCGGACAAAGCAGGCTCAAATGGCATCCCATCCATCGCCTTAAACAGTCACTCCCTCCACCACCGACGCAAAGTAGCAGCAGTGTGCACAATCTACAAGGTGCACTGCAGCAACTCACTAAGGCACCTTCAACAGCACCCTTCCAAACCTGTAACCCCCACCACCTAGGATACAGGCAGCAGATACATGGGAACATCACCACCCGCAAGTTTCCCTCCAAGCCCCACACAATCCTGACTTGGAACTACATCGCCATTCCTTTCTGGGTCAAAATCCTGGAACTCCCTCCCTAAACAGCACTGAGAGTGTACCTGCACCACATGGACTGCAGTGGTTCAAGGTGGTAGCTCACCCCCACCTTCTCAAGGGCAGTTAAGAATGGGCAATAAATGTGGCCTAGCCAGTGATGCCCACATCCATTAAAGAACAAAAAATTGCTATTAATATAATTGGGATCAAGATCCATGATTGGAAAACAATGGTGCAGATTGTAGGACAGCTTGTGTCGCCCTTCTCTGTCCATTGGTTTTCATAGTGTATATTGTTAAACAGTATTTTACTTTATTTAAAAACATGATTTAACTTACCAACATTCATACCATACATTTCAGTTTTCCTACAATCCTTCAAAGAAACAAATATAGACATAGCTATCCCTGCAAGATATGATTTTCACCTTATTTTCAACTGCTTTCCCAGTATTCCTGCTAGTCCTGAATTCATATATGGAGTGAATCTCAAATTCCTGGATGCCAGAACAGTATTTCACATGCGGAAGCAGACAACTGATCAGTCAACCTGAAATTGTTAGATTCCCAACATTGATCTGAATAGCTTCCAGACCCAGCATGCAAATTCTCTGCTTCATCAGGTTTTCAACATATCTGGAGTGTTTCAGGCTTGGTCACAAAAAAGACTGTGATTCCAAGGCAAGCAGTTTCTGAAAACTCAACTGGAAACTGACGTTTTTAAAAATTGCAACTGAGAGATGTCCCCTCATCAACATACAGATTACGGCTGGAGTTGCTGATTTCCACTCAGCTAAGGTTAGGTTAGCTCATCATAAGACTGATTTGAATGAAGGACCTTCAGCCCATTTCACCTATTTTTTTCCCTCCCCAGAATATCAACTCAAACCAGTCACTCTTCCTGGGCAACTCATTCTACAAAGCTGACTGCCCTTTATGTAAAGCAATATTTAATCTCACAACCTTGTCTGTACTAGTGCCCCCTATTCTGATCTATCTTAAAATATTATTTCTCTTGATTTTCACAGTTGCATCAATTTCCTAAATCGCTAACACTACAGATCAGCCTCATTGCTCTACATTGGCTACCACCTAACAGGCCCTCCAGGCAAAAAAGGCAACCGAACCAGAACATTGAACAGTTTCAGTATAACCTACAAGTCTTTGAACACAGCTGATCTGACCATATAACCTAGCATCTCATATGGGTAAAATATGGTGAGTAATGAGTCAAAGGCCTGCTAGGTCTTTTAACTTTCCCCTTGGCAAGTTGTATTTTACTCAAATATGCAGTACCATGGCATTTGCCAGAACTGAACATCTTTTGCCAATGATCAGCTCAGGTGCAAACCCTGGTGAGCTCTTACTGTAAAGTTTTAACTGCTTCCTCAAGAGCTCACAGTTTGGTATTACCGGCATCTAGTCTGTGAAGCTGGGCACTTGTACCAGGAAAAAGATGTAGTGACAGTAGGGGATCCTTGTCCACTCCACTCAATACTTTCTTCAGCACAACCTAGCCATCTTACTTCCTTTGCTTTCTTCCCTTTTGTGAGGTACTAATCAGCAATGACCCTAGTTTATCACAGGATCATTACAGATGAAGGAAGCCATTGTCTATATTAATTCATCCAGCCAGGAAGACCCTGATGTCACAAAGTGACAACCAATTGGTTCTTTAATGATTCCTGGGCTGTTGCCCCATTATTCTTTCCCAAAGTCCATTCCATACGTTAATCAATCCTCATGAATAATTTCCTGTATCAATTCTTAATGTGTCTTTTATGACTTTGAACCCAAACCCCCTTGACCTACCCTTGCAATTTAGTTTTGAAGTATAAAAGTGTCTCACATAGTACATTTATTAGAAACCTTTTTAGACGTGAAGGTACACTGTTATATGACCCCCATCTGCCTCCAGAGTCAATTTCAGATGTAGTTTCAACAAAAAAAAGTCAGGCAAAATTTTCTACATCTAAATCAATGTTACTGATCAAATATTATTTTATTGATACTTGTCCACTTTCTTGCAATGACAACTATTAAAATAAAACTAATTTTGCAATAAGCTATGACTTGAAATATCAGACTAAAATGAACCTTTAGATGCTAGGTAGAGTTTGATCACTTCGACTAGCTTCCATCCCGTCAGGATCTCCCTCAATACAAAGGTCAGTATTTGATAGAACCTTATAGTGCAAAAGGCCATTCAGCCTATTGTGCCAGCTCTTTGAAAGAGTTATCTAGTAGTCCCATGCCCGTTCTTTCCTCAGTTCTGTATATATCAAGTATATATCCAATTCCCTTCTGAATCTGCTTTCACCACCCTTTCAGGGCATGGATTTGAGATAACTCACTGAGTTAAAAGAAATCCTTTCATTACCTTGAACATTAAATTACTCCTTAACCTTCTCAGCTCTAAAAGCAACAATCCCAGCTTCTCTCATGTTTCATAAATCAGCTTGTCTAAATCTCATTAGGCCAAATGATGGAAAATTGTCATTCAATACTTAACATGAGATAATTTTGGTAAAATGTATGTAGTACCATGGTACCACTCTACTATCTCTTCTTAAAACTATCCATCAGCAAGCCCTTTTATAATCCAGTATGGACACCACATATAACCAATACAATGGGTAAGATACAAAAGCAAGACCTGACAGAAGGGAAAGCTATATATATCATTGGTGGCGGGCAGGGGGGGGGGGGGAGAGCAAGAAAATACAATTATTACTGCTCTCCAGAAGTGATTTGTGCTTTGAGTTGCTAAGATGGAATACAAATCTAAGAGAAAATATTTTTTTAAATATGCCCTTGGATTATATTTAAACCTGTCTTTTTGGGATCAAATAACTGAAAGCCACTTGAGCTACTCTTTTGTGGTGTTTGATATCATTTGAATGTGATTGTTTTACAGACTTGTAACATATAGCAGGCCTTAACCATTAATGCATTCAATTTCTTGACAAGTGCATTATGACAATGGACCTTCCTTATAAAAAGAAAGCGCCATACATTAATCAAACATTCAAAAGATTTAATAAATGAGTTGAAATCCTATGAGTTTTTTTAAAAGCAGCTTATCCTGTGATTTGCTTCAAATTAATACCAGCTCTTTTATTACACTTAATGAATAAAGACATAACACTGACAAAAAAAATGGCCAATTACACATCTTCTACAGTAGTAAATTGTCAATTATTATTCTTATATTCTTAGTAATTACCCAGCGTCAAATTTTATTTCATGGTGGTATTTCGGATTGTTTCTAAATAATTGCCCAGTAATCACTTTACAATTTTTCATCGTAAAATTCCTCTCAGGAATTAGAAGTTGATGTTTTAAAATCAGAACTGACAGGTTGACTTTTTAGTGGGTGGTGCAGCATGCCAGAGCAAACAGACAGTTTCCACATATTCAACTCTTTCATCTTCCCCATTTCACCACATTCCTAATTTCAACTACGGTGAGGCAGCAAGTGGAGGAAGTCAACATGGGCCATTGTGCATTGCCTGCAATTGCCTGAAGAGTCACATTTGAGGAGGCCTGGAAGCAGGCCATTCGATATTCTTACATGCAGGAGGAATGGCAGACAGTGTTGCCATTCCAAGTAAAATGGAGAGATTTTACACTTTAATAAACCATATTGTGTTACGAGGTTACATATCCTCAGGTATATCTATCTGTGTTAAATTCAAAAGTGCCACTTATCCTTCATCAGCCAGTTCACTGGAATAGTTCTCAATCATTCCAAATGCTTCCACCACTTTATCGTTGGCCACCAATAATCAACTGCTTTTGAATAATGGAAATGTTTTGGAGATGGATTCATGGGAATATCATCCATTCATGGTCTATGATAATCACAATCATTGTAACGAGAAATGACATCACAGCAGTTGCAGTGATTTCTTTTGAGCTAAATTCAATGTGTCGACCCACAGTTACACAATGTATGGAAAGCAGGGGAAGGTTCATTATTTCTTGCTAAATATAGACCAGATAAATGCTGCGCAGAAAAAGGTGAACATTATTTAATAAAAAATATTTATTTAAACCAAATATCAACCAGTGATGTGCATTTGAAGTAGGGCCACATAGCTCAGATGGTTAAGCGTGGTGCTTGATAATGCCAGTGGTTCAATCCCCCGTACTGGCCAAGGTAGTTCTGTGCAGCCTGCCTCTTCCGATTGCCCAATTGTGATATCATGGCATCACTGAGGCATAGCAAGCCTCAGACAACACAGAGGACACAATATAGGGAGGGGAGGTTTAATGTGAAACATAAGTATGAGGGGATACTTAAAATAAACTCACGTGACTATTTCCTGACCCTACCCAAGAAAGCTCGACAGTAAATATGTTGTATACTGCATCCATATAACATGTCACCATTTAATTTATTTTAGAGATTCTATGTAATGAAATAAGTGAAGTGATTGGACAGATGAAAATTTAATCCCAGATCATGTAATACTAAATCTGTCACATTACCTGCATGAAGCTTGAATAACCAACATAAATTTTACAACAAAATAATTTAATGACAATATTTAACTTGAAAACTGGTACTTGTTTATCCAGCCTCCAACAGATTGAAGTTGCACTGCATCCGCCTTGCTGTTTATCAACATCCAGCATAGATGTCTGTTGTATGTAGTATTAGCAGAGAGGTGACTGTCCTGACAGCTCTTTATGGACATCAAACATCAAAAACTATTTACATGCAAAATTTTCCCAGCTTGTTCAGATGGACACAGTCGGGATAAACTTTGCTTTGCAATTATTGCAGCTGAACTGCAGATAGGGTGAAACAGCTACAATTGCATGGGGTAGGCTCCTGGAGGTGGTCACACACTTGACCATCTAAGCGCGCGATTCCCACAAATACATGGTCGAGTTTGACTACAGATTGCATCAATGGGAAGCAATAATCATTTTTTTATACCAATCTCGCAGGTAATTAGCTATAAATAGTGTTGTTCAACCCGAGTGTTTACCATTTCAATGCAACGAATGGATTTTATGCTCTGTAGAATATGGTTATTAATTTGCTACGTTCTTCCATGGCAGAGCTTCAAGCTACACTTACTCCATAGCCTCACACCCATAAAACAGTTTAATTCACGATTGCGTAACAGATTTCGCAACAAAGAACAACATTCACCGTATCAAGCAATTAAAACCTCATCCTACAAATACTGGCGTCAATCAGAGCAAGAGAGTGTTTAATAACTGTTAAATAGCCATCCAGGCCCTTAGGGACACTTTAACTGACTTAATAACAGCAACCTGCAAAATAAATCACGAATCCCAATCGTACAGAACAAAATCATGTATGCGCACCATCAGCTACGCACAAACACCACAGCACCGGCTGCCCAAGCTTCTCCTAACCTAACAGGATGATGAAATGATTCAAAACAGTTACGAATTATCTAACAAATTGAATAGAACATAAAGCACTATAAAAAAAAAGGTTAGATCAAGATATAGAAAACCCCAGTCACACTGCTACAGTATGACTGACCCCACATCATTGTATGAATTTTATGGCCAACAATGAAATTATTATTGCTATTTAAAACCTGCATGACAACCCCATCTTTTTTTAAAAATGGCCAATTAATGGTAAATTTCCCGTACTGCTGCTGTGCACCCCTGGATTGAAGGTTGTAACATTTGAAAAACGATCAGTCCGCACACAATGCCTGCCCACATTTTTACACTTGCTTTGGAGAACAAAGACAACCTCGCAGATTATTGGCAAAAACAATTTTGTAGGTGACAAAACTCCAAGAGCAGCCTCCTCCTCCACCACCACCTATTTTTTTTTTTTGTTTGAGTATTACAAACCTGCTTGTATTTGCTCCTGGTCTTGAGGTTTCATCAGCTTCCAGCCTTCCGTGTGACGAACTGCATAGAAAGACTGAACCAGAAACGTCCAGAGCTTGTCAAAGAGGGCCGAGATCTCACTCGCAAAACCCTGTGCAAGAGGACGAATCAGGAGCTGGTAAACCACGTTACTATAGCAACCAAATCATTATTCCACTCAAGAATCTGCTAACTCCCCCAGCTAATCAATGATGTCACTTGCTCTGCCTGGACAACCGTCTGGTGTAGTAGGGTTTTTAAAAAAAAATAATAAACCCTCAGTATCAGACACTGACACTTCGCAGTGCTGAAATCACACACTGTGATCCCTCTGTTTGCTACAGCAGTTAAGCAAGCATTAACATCCAGCTATTTCCTGGTGCCACAAGGTCAAATTCTCTCAAGACATATGAAGTGATCGATTTACGCTGCTGACAGAAAAGTTTCTACATGGAAGCCACTACATTAAGCTAATTAATCCTCCCACTCTTCAGGAGAGGGCAGAACTGTGTCAGGCAGATGCAAACTCAGTAAGAGTAGAGTAAGAACTTGTACATTAACATGGCATGGACAAATAATGATATACCGGGAGCAAATAAATTCTGGGTAGCGTTACATTTGTGGCCAACAGTTACCATATATTGCTCCAGAAATAAACTATTCAAAGCTCTCTCCTTTTCTCAAATAAACTTAAGCCTAGATGTTTATATGATTAAATACTTACCACCTCTTTGTAAGCCACCTGGCTCCTTAGCAAGTCCACAGCTATAAATTGCAAGCAACCGTCTGTCACTGTAATGTTTTGTTCAATGGCTGCAAAAATTCTTTCCACCAGATATGGTCTTCTGCTCATCGTCTGAGCCTAGAAAATAGAGTTATTTTATAGCTGGCATTTTCAAAACAAATGTAGCTTTACCTTGCAGCTTCTTCCTTTCAGCACTCATGAAAAAAAGTTTAATCTGCTTTACAAAAATGCATTAAGTAGCAAACGAGATGAAATTCTGCACACCAAATATGCAAGCTATTTAGTACTGTACAGGCGGAGTGGTGAGCACATTACCAGGTGTGCTCTCATTTGCTCCATTTCCAGTGCACTTAGCCCCAAAGGATTCTTGAAACCAAGGTAACATGTTCCCCAAGAGAGCTGCATTTGTAGCCTGGAGTATATGACAGATAAGATGGATTATGCAAAGGAAACAGATGTCTCTTAAAATAGATCAACTACTGCATACCTGGTTCAAATATCTAGCATCCAGATGCAAGTGTTTCCACATACAAGGTTAAATTAAGTCCAGAACTTTCACATATATTACATTAAATTTAGCTCCAAATTAAAAAAAAAACTTAATTCCCCAAAGTAATTAGTGTTGTAATAATAAATCAAAAGCAGTTCCAGTGCAAATATGTAAGCTTGGAAGCCATGACATCTGAAACTTTAAGTATGATTTATTTTTAGCAGCCTTAGCCATGTATAACAGGCATCCTGTTTCTTCTGGTGGAGGTAGAAAGAAAACCTTGAATGCTCACAAAAAAAAAAATCAGAAAATGCTTCCATTATCTTTCTTCCTTTTCCATCCTGCACCATGCCCCATCAATAGGCAGGAAGATGAGCTGCTCCCAAACTTGTTCCACACACTCCCTGACTGCAAGAGCATGAGAGAACAGTCAGACACACACACATTTCACACTTCTGGGGAAAATGTTTGGTTTCTACCTATTACTTCCCCAAAGTGCCATGGCAAAGATAGACAACTCATTGCGTGGAGAATCTTGGCAGTGAAAGCTCATTCTTTCATGCTGTGCTGCCGAATGTTGGACTTCAAATACTTTGCACCACAATGTTTTCATACCATGATTAAAAACCTCTCAGTTTTCCTTTTCAATCTTTTCTTAATTTAATGGTGTTCTCTCTTCACTTCTGTCGTTCCTCCGCCAACTACTAGCACTTTCAAGTCAAGTGTGCTTGTATTTTTGTGCATTTAAACCAATTTGAAATACAAGGAAAAACAGTTGCTGTGGTAAATTGAGCAGTTTGTCTGCATGAGCCCTTTATCCATCTGTTAGCTGCCAAAACATGTACATGCAAACATTTCACGCTATGCCAGTGAAGATGATCAGATCTGGCTGCCAGCAAGGTATTTCGTGGGGTGTAGATCAGGTTTTTGAAAGTGGAATCGGAGCTGTAAATCAAAATCAATACAGAATCCTGTGTGTGTTTATATACTGTTGCTGTATGCATCATCACTATTGTGCTCAACATAACATCCAAAATTAGTGAAGCGGGAGCTGTGCAATTGCAAAGATAGGCTGCATTACCATAGCCTGCCCTGAACTGCAGGCAGTAAAAGGATCCTCTATAATGATGCAACTGACTGCTGGCTTCCGAGGAGCTACGGCATAAGCTTTTCCATCTCAGATCCATGTGGAACAGACCAGAGATGAAGCAAAGATTTAACTGCTATGACCAGATATCATAACATGCATTTTTCTATAGGGCCTTTAACACAGTAAACATTCCAAAGGTGCTTCAGAGGAGCATACCCAAACAAAATTGGACACCAGCCACAAAGAGATATTAACATAGATAACCAAAATCTTGGCCAAAGTTGTAGTGTTTAAAGGAAAGTCTTAAAAAGGAGAGAAAGGTTTAGCATGGGAACCCCAGAGTTTAAGGCAGGGCCTTGGAAGTTAAAGGCACAGCCACCAACAGTGGAGCAGTTAAAATAGGGGATGTGCATAAGACAAAAATTGAAAAAGCACCAATTCTCTTGGAGGGCTATAGGAGGTCACATTGATGGTGGTAGTAAGCCCTGGTGAGATTTGAAATCAAGGATGAGAATTTAAAAAATTGATGTTGCTTAAACAGGAGCTGGTGCAAATCAGTGAGGAAAAGGGTGATGGGTGAACAGGACTTGGTGAAAATTAGGATATGGGCAGAGTGCTGGATGATCTTAAGTTTATGGGAGCAGGAAGATGGCCCAGAAGTGCATTGGAATAGCCAAGTTCTGAGCTTACAAAGACAGACGTGGGTTTCAGCAATAGATCATCTTCTTATCGTGTCCACGAACAGCCCAGCCAGAACTGGACACATTTTTGCCCCTTGTTGTTGAATTCGGCAAGATATGCAACAATGCAGGCTTCCTCTAGCAATAGACATTGCAGGAGATGTTGCTTAGTCTGTGGCTCAGTTCCACATTCACAAGTTGTCGGGCAGGTTGTATATCCCCATTTGCTTAGGTGACACCTTTGAACGACCTACACCAGTCCTAAGTCTGTTAAGGCACTTCCAGGTTACCCAGTTGCAATTAGCTCCTGGGGGAAGGCTTTCATCTGGTAGAATTTCCATCGCTGGGGGTTGTTCGAGACTGGCGAGCCGGTCTTTCCACAAGGCGATGTGGGCTTCAGATGGGGTTGATTGTAATGAAACAAAACTGTTCATGAAGCTCTTCCTTGACTTTAGGCAGCTGGGTGTAGGTGTATGACCATGTTGAAGGTGCCTCTCATCTAATGTTTGACGGAGTCGCTCTTTCTTGCTGGCTACCGTTCTTCTTATATCAGGGGAAGTGATACCCACCAGGATATATAGGCTATTGGTGTTTGTTGCTTTTAAACAACCTGTGATAAGTCGGCAGCTTGCATTCAGAACGGCATCCATCTTCTTAGCATGAGTAGATCTTTCCCATGCAGGGCAGGCGTATTCAGCAGTGGAATAGCAAAGAGCAAGTGCACTGGTTCGCAATGTTTTTGAGCTTGCTCCCCATTTCGTGTTAGTAAGCTTATTCAAGATGTTGTTTCGTGCGCTCACTTTTGCCTTTGTCTTTTCGATATGGTTCAGCAATAGATGAGCTGAAGTGATGTTAGAGAGATGGAAATAGGCGCTCTTAGTGATGATGGGATACATGGTCAGAAGCTTCTCTGTCAAATATGACACCAATTTTGCAAGCACTGTGGTTCAGCCTCAGATGCCAGGGAGAAGGAATGGAGACAGTGGCTAGTCACTATGATTTGTTGGGCCAAATGGACTTTCTCCACAACATAAAAGATTGCTGGAATAGGTCTTGTATCATTCTATCCTCTGCTAAATAACAGGTTGTAGCTTGTCATCCCTCAAAGTTAACAGAGCAAACAAAGAGTGTAATCCTTTCTAGAGTGTGACCACATGAAGGAGATTCAGTTTAAGCATCACTCAGTTACAAACTTATGGGTAATAGACAATTAATTCCCTTCCAAGAACCTGGAAATTTGAATTCTACCTCCAAGGAATTCCCATTGCACACATCTTCAAAAATTCAAATGGCTCCCAGATACATTACAATTGTGGCAAGTTGAAGTCTTGCAAATAGCAACAAATTCATGTTCTGATCTTGATCAAATGTAGATTCCAGATGATCTGGATTGTCTTCAGTTTGTAGTTTCAACAATATGCCAGCAACCACCTGTACTTCAAGTTCTAAATAAAAGATCTGAGGGAGGCTAAATGTTTTATTGACTCCAAAGCGTAGCTTCATAACTGCATTTTATGGAACATTCCTGCCAAATTTGCTTAATTTCAGTGATAAAATCACCACATCTAGCAGAGACAGGCAACATTTCCAGAACAATTAAATGATCTCAAAGTAATTTCAGACGGCCATAAAGACAATTCTGGCTCATTTCCTCTGGGTTCTCAACTCAGTTTCCAGCAAATAAGATTAATATTTTAAAACTCAGCTATTCTGAAATGATTGCACAGATCCAGTCTGAAATCCCTTTCATTACCTTTATTTCAACTGTTTTTTTCTCCTTCCTTTTTCTTGTATACTATTCATGAATAGCACCCAGCCAAATGAATACTCTCAAGCTTCTGACACATCTTGGGCAGCTGGATTAACTTTAGGTGAGTGGAGAAGTCATCAATTGACACTCTCTCTTCACCTCTAATGAACTGCCCAACTACATTTAGTACCACGCCATGGACAGCACAGCTGAGATTACGAACTTAATTTTGAGCGGATAAGACTTCCATTCTGCCACTTTCAAAGGATTGGGGCTCCCATTTCCTGCAATATAACAAGATCAATTCTTGGAGTTAAGCTTAGAGAAAAGAAAAGCTAAGTAAGCAGTTTATGGGTTCAAGACATTTCAGAGACTTGAGCACAAAGACCAAGACTCCAGCGCAACACCGAGGGAGCAGCACACTGACGGAGGTGCCATCTTTTGGATGAAATGTTAAACAGAGGCCTCATCAGCCCTCTTGATGGGCATATGGCATCCCATGACACTATTAGAAGAGCAGGGGAGCTCTCCCAAATGCCAATGTGTGCACCTCAAGCAACATGACAAACAGATTAACAAAGCATTCATTTACCTCATTGCTGATTGTGGAACCTTGTATACAAACTGGTTACCATGTTTTTCCCTACAATATGACAGTGACTATACTTCAAAGTCAATGCAGTACTTTTTTTTTTGAAGTGTTTTGTGATGTCACAAAAGTCACTGTTTAAATACAAGCTCTTCTTTTCCAATCACATACCTTGGCATGTAACAATGAATAAAGAACAAGCTCTTCATTTCAAAATCTGACTCTTACCAATGATTAGATCTTTCACATTAGTTGTATTGGAGATGCATAATTGATAAGAAAAATGAATCTTACCTTTAGCAGATGAAGGAAGCTTTTACTCCTGATTGTCTCAAGGAAGTGTGGCACAATGAACTTGATGCATTCATCCTGTAGCTCTTTTGTCAAGGCAATTGCTTGCTCTGCCCATTTTACCTCTGGAAGGCTCCACAGTAGACGGTCACTTTCCATTAGCACTGAAACCACATTCTTCACATTCTGAAGGTCAAGTACATACAATTGGTTAATGTGGCCAAGAGACTTTTTTAAAAAAGCTATGCACTTTAATATGACTTTACGTAATTTGTCTTCAACAAATCCTTCACAGTCAAATTCAAAATTTTTGAAAATATAAATCAAACTGCCAGCATGCATAGGTATTAACCAAACAGCCAAAAAAGGCTGAACATAATCACCTTATTGGAGGTTGCACTTACCTAATAGGAGGGAGTGTAACAGTATGGATCAAGGATATTATTACAGTTCTACACAGATGATACACTCAAGGGCTCAAAGACAGAATCTATTTGGCTGTAGCCAAGAAACCGAAAAGGAGCCGTGCGTTTATTTTATATCCCAATAGAGGAGATAAAGCAGGAAATTTGTTGTCAAATAGAGCAATAATAGCAGAAGTCTTTAATTACCTTAAAATGGACTGGGATACAAGACAAAAACAATGTAAAGGGCAAGGACAGCAAAGAATTCCTAAAATATGTATGGGAGGGCTTCCTAAAAATTATCGCCCAATGAAGCAGTGATGGATTTAGTTCTGGGAAATAAAGTAAGGCAACCAGGGCATTGCATTGAGAACACATCTGGATAACCGTGATCATAATATAATATACCCAGCGCTTGGTATTAGGGCCATTGCTTTACTTGTTATAAATAAATGATCTGCAAATTGGAAAGTTTGCAGATGGTACAAAACTTGGCAATGGTTTAAATATGGAGCAGGATAATAGCAGACTTCAGGAGGAGATAGACTGGTGAAATGGTTAGTCACGCAGTTTAATGAGGAGAAGTACAAAGTGATGCACTGTGGGAGAAACAACATGCAGAGGTAGTATTATCTAAATGGTACTTTTTGCGTGGATGCAAGAGCAGACACACTTGGGAGCCATATTCATAATTCTTTGAAAGTGACAGGGCAAGTTAATAAGGCAGTTAAGAAAGCAAATAGGATTAATTGGCTTTGTAAATAGGGATATTAAAATACAAAAATAAAGGAAGTCATTCTAAATCTTTACAAATCACTATTTAGGTCTCAACTGGAATATTGTGTACAATTTTGGGCACTACATCTTAGAAAGAACGTCAAGACCTTGGAATATGTACAGAGGGAGCTTACCAGGGATGAGGGAGTTCAGTTACGAGCAGAAATCAGAGAAGCGGGATGGAATCTCAGAATCTCAGTGCAGAAGAGGCCCTTCGGCCCATCGAGTCTGCACCGACACATGAGAAACACCTGACCTACCTACCTAATCCCATTTACCAGCACTTGGCCCATAGCCTTGAATGTTATGATGTGCCAAGTGCTCATCCAGGTACTTTTTAAAAGGATGTGAGGCAACCCACTTCCACCACCCTCCCAGGCAGCGCATTCCTCAGGGTTCCTCAGAGCAGAGAAAGTTAAGGGGTGAATCAATAGAACTATGAGGGAGTGTTGCTGGAGCAAGTTAGGAGAAACTCTTTCCTTTGGCAAGTGGGTCAGTAGCCAGATGTCATACATTTAAAATAATTGTCAAAAGAACTAGAGGGGAATTGAGAAGAACTCACCCACCCGAGTGTGTTTAAAATCTGGAATACACTGAAAGGCTGACAGAAGCAGATTCCGTTGTAACTTTCAAAAGGCAACCGGACAACCAATTTTCATGGTTATGGGGAAAAAGCTGGGGAGTGGGACTAAACTGGACAGCTTTCAAAGAGCTGGCATAGGCATGACAAGTCAAATGGTCTCCTTTTGTGCTTCAAGATTCTATAAATGGCATGATATTCGATATCAACAACTCAGCTTATTTTTCCTAGATTATCTACAACAGGCAGCTGAAACTCTCTTCTGTACAATTGATTGAAGCTCATGGCTATATTAAAAAAAAAATCAGGTGACAAATTTTGCTCCCTCCCCCAAAAGAAACAGGCAAAAGAACAAACATCCAGTGATTGCTCAATCTATGGAGAGTCAGAATATTGTTAAAAGGATGAGCTTTGACAAGATCAGGAAACAAATCTTCACAGAATTCCTCCAACAGCTATGCTACAACAGTTGTAATCGGATTTCGTATCAATAGGAGGCTGAGTGTTTAAACTGTGTTTCACTTATACTTGGGCTTTTAAAAAAAATAATGGAGTCAACCACATTCAATGCAAACAAATTTGATGATCAATCATTAGGCAAGTTACTCGTCCTAATCAAATATTTTAGGCTTTATTTTTATCGTGAGATTCTCTCCCAAATTACATTTCACCAAAAAAATATCTAGCAAAATACCACTCAACCCCAGAACAGGCTCCCATCCACATCCCTTTTCCAAATTCCCAAAAGGAAAAATCAATTACAAACTTGCCAATACATCTGACTCCAACAGCTGCCCCCTTCATCTCTTTAATTTCTCATGCAGCACAAAGCACTTTATTGAGATTGCAATTGGGCTATGGGTGCACCCTCCCACTCCATGCACAGCTCAGCAAAATTTCTTTAACCTGTGATCCCACAACTAAAATCTCAAAGAACCACTACTACAGAAATTTTAAAAATGGGAACGATCATTCCTCCTCCAAACATGTTTACAAGTCCATGAACTGCTTTGTCAGTCTAAACCACTAGTATGATTTCATCCCCTTCCACCACACCCCCTCCCCACGCCCGCCTACTCCATCTGTAACCTCACATCCAAGCTCTCTGATTAGGACATGAATAGATACTGAACCAATCCAAAGCAGGAAGACCACAGGTCGTTGATTATCAGCCAGGCCTGGCAATTCCTTCCACATCATGTGCAGTGACCCCATTTGATGGGGAACTAAATTCGCAGTTGATTGAATACACAGCAACCTGCATTCAGTCTGTAACTAAAATTTAGTTTGCTGCATAATGGGTTCCCAGATCATAGAAATGATGAGCCCCCACCCCAGTTTACTACAATACCATTTTGGAGACATACAACAGGTGGAGGCAGGAGTGGGAAGGAGGTGGGGGGGGGGGGGGGGGGCTGGAGTGGAGAGGGGGAGAGAGAGAGAGAGAGGAGGAGGCTTCGCAAATTGATTAAGATTCAGGAGAAGCAATTTTTAAAAAAAAGTAGAACAGGCTCAGAGCCATTTCAAAACGAACAGAATCCCATGAGATTGTGCTCAGTAGTGAGTACTTTGCCCATGGGATTTGGCAGCTATAAGGGCATAAAGGCAGAGCTGGCTAAATCAAACTGGGAAGATTCAGTGGCAGACTTTTAAGGAGATATTTAATAACGCTCAGCAAGTTTTTATCCCAGTAAGAAAGAGAGGAGGATACATCATCTGTGGCTGAATAGGAAATTAAGGATTGCGTCAATGGAAAGAAATCTGCAAAGGTTAGGTGGTGGGTCAGAAGATTGAAAAGAACCAACAAAGAATGAGTAAAAAAAGGGAGAAAGTAGGGTATTAGAGAAAGCTATCTAGCAAGACAGTAAAAAGTTTCTATAAGTATTTAAATAGGAAAAGAGTAACTAAAGCTAGCTAGGGTGCGACTCTGGGGAATGGATAATGGAAAACAAAATGGCGTAGACATTGAACAGGTATTGTGTGCCTGTCTTTACTGTGGAAGACTTAGAAAACTTCCCAAAGATACTTGAAAATAAAGAGATGAAAGGGAGGGAGGAACCTAAAACAATCACCATCATCAGGGAAAAGGTGCTGGGAAACTACTAGACCTAAAGGCTGACAAGTCCACAGGACCAGATGGCCTGTATCCCAGGGTCTTAAAAGCAGTGGCTGCAGATCATAGAGGCATTGGTTATCATCCTCCAAAATTCCTTAGATCCTGAGAAGGGTCCCAGCAGATTGGAAAATAGAAAATTTAACACCCTGTTTCAAGAAAGGAGGGAGACAGAAAGCAGGAAACTATAAGCCTATTAGCCTAACATCTGTCATGGAGGTTCTAGCAGGATACTTAGAAAATTGATGGGATCAGGCAGAGACAGCATGGTTTTGTGAAAGGGAAATAGTGAAAGGGAAAACTAATTTATTAGTGCGTTTTTGAGGAAGTAATAAGCAAGGTGGATATAGGGGAACCAGTAGATGTGTACTTACAAAATGCATTTGATAAAGGTGCCACATCAAAGATTGCAACATAAATCAAGAGCACATGGTGTAGGGAGAAACATTAGCATGGATAAAGCCAACAAGGAGAACATAGGGATAAGAGTCTCTTTGGAATTGGCAAGCTGTAACTAGTGAAGAGCCACATGGATCAGTGCTGGGGCCTCAACCACATTTAGTATTTTAAATACTGGAATTGTACACACAAGAACTTTTCATTAAATTGACTGATAACTAAATTTTATATCATTTACAAAATTCCCCACAGACTGATCTGCCCAAGGTCTCCCCAAAATGCAACGCCATTTTTAAGCATTCCTTCTAGGGGTGTGGCTGTTGCTGGAGAAGCCAGCATTTATTG
Organism: Cetorhinus maximus; assembly: GCF_964194155.1. Lineage (NCBI taxonomy): Eukaryota > Metazoa > Chordata > Chondrichthyes > Lamniformes > Cetorhinidae > Cetorhinus > Cetorhinus maximus. Next base: position 18,087,373 of record NC_135895.1, on the reverse strand, counting down.
TCCATCTTATAACTTAGATGCTTGCTAGGTTACTTTAGAAGGCAGCGAAGTGTCAACCAAGTTCAGGGTGGGACTGGATTCATGTACAGGCGTTGCCAGGCAATAATGGCAGGTTTCTTCTTTGTTTTTCGAAAAACAATCTGACAGCTTCAGGGCCACGTTTATTACTGATTTTTTAAAAATTCCAAATTTAAATGCACTGGTTGGGCTCAATGGCCTGTTTCTATAGTGTATATCCTACGTACGCAATAAAAGTAATCCGCATATTTAAACATTATGGTGGGACTCTGCGTTACTAGTTATTAACATAAGCACTGCATAACCATACTCAATGAGGCTTTTGAATTCTGAAATGAGCATTGATACCGTTGTGAGGTTGGGTGGGATTCATGTCAGAACAGTCGAGTTTTACAGCAAACCAAGTCTATAAAGAGTCTCTAGAAGCTATAGAGAGAAAAAAATAAGTTCCCAACCAAAAATTCAGCCAAGTCTCCCAATAGAAGCAGGGTAACATCTCCAGTGAAACGCAGAGTGGAGGAAAACTGCATAATAGAAACTATGTGCATAAAATCAATCCAAGTCACTTAACAGCATTGTGGTCTGCAGGTATGGCGGGCTACCCAATTATCTCCATTCTGGCTGGGAATATATTGTGAGGCCACTTTAAAATAACACTGCGACATCATTGTTAGGGCTTAAACAGATATTGCTGATGGACATTACTTACTAAAGACTGGACTACAGACATCAAACAGGCTTTCTGCAGTTCTGCTGGAAGGCGGGCAAAATTCTTCCCTGACCAGCATTTCACAAAATATTTGGTAATCCATCTGAAAAAAAACCCCCACAAATTTTAGAACAATTTTCTTTCAAAAAAAAAGTTGCATTAGGCACCTGCAGATTCACACCAAATTAACTTTACCTCATACAGGAACTGTAAAGGCCATCAATTCCAACTGAGTGAGATATCTGCAGGCATTCCAGAATAGACTGCTGCATTCCAATAACAGGCTATAAATTAATCAAAAGAAAAACAAATGAGAAAGGAGGCAAACAGACTACATTGGCTGAATGCAATTAGTATTAAATACATCTCTCTCCATAATTAGTGCACTGGCAGTATAACATTCACATTGCAACAAAATCTAAACCAAAGGAGAACAAAAAAGGACAGCAAACAGTTCACCAGCACTGAAAAATCAAGTTAAAGGTTCAATTTGATTTTTTGGCAAATATGTCATCCCTGCGCTCTCAAACACATGCTGTTCTATCCTCTGCTCAGCAACATCAAGCAGAGACACACTGTGAAAACACAGTGGATATCCTATTCACTCAAGTCCTCTGCTGTTGCTTGGAAAAAAAAATCACAATTGTAACAACTGGGGAGAAGCAGAATCTGTTTAAATGTACAAGTGAAATTTCAAAAACAATACCAGAAATGAGGTCTCTAAACCAGCAACGGGAAAGCCAGCATCATTGAAATATCTGAAACAAATGGCTGTCTTCAATCCCTCATTGTGGAGCCACCCCTTAAAAGCTCATCAAGTATGTGAAAACAACGACCTTGGGGGAAATAAAGTACTGACTATTAAACTAGAAAAGGGGTCAAATAAGGCTTCTTGCAGTTCTGCTGAAAAACAGGCAAAACTATAGTTTATTGATTTTTGACAGTTATCAAAGTATCAACCATTGCTTCACTGAAACCAGAGCAAAATAAAAAAGTGCTGGTAACATGCAAGTTGGTCAGCATTTAAAACGATTGGATGGAATGTTTCAGAGACAATCAGAAATAAAGAAAAACTTTTTTTTTTTTTGCCCTCAGGTAAAATGTTTTTAAAATCATAAGTCATCTCTTTTTCTAGAAGGTTTCATTTTATTTTAAGAGAACTTGAAAAAACCCCCAACAGTTCTTGGAATCTGCATTGGCCTCAAAAATTCTGCAGCTTTCATTTTGCATTTTACCGCCATTTCACCTTTCTGCCACGATCTGGCCAATTAATCTTTCAGAATATCAAGCTATATAACACAGCACATATATCATATCTAATGTGGAAACATGGGGGAAGAAAAAAAAACCCATCAATCCGCATCTTGTCCTCATCTCTCCTCATGCAAGAGAGAGTAGACCATTCAGCCTCTCAAGCCTGTATCACCCTTGAATCAGGTCATGGTTGATCCAAACCTCAATGCACTTGCCCACCTTTGATTAAAAAAAAACAATCCAAGATCCAATTCTCCCAGTATCCATGGCATTCTGGGGGAAGAGAATTCCAGATTTCTACTTCTCTTTGTATATTAAAAAATCATCCCCATTTCTCTCCTAAACAGCCCAGCTCTGGTTTTAAGATTATGCTGACTTGTTCATAATTTCACCGACAGGAAATAGTTTCTCTGTATCTACTATAGCTAGCATCGTTTTAATATTGAATAAAGTATTATTGAATCCTTTTATCATTTTAAATACCCTGATCAAATCACCGCTCAGGCTCTTATACTCAAGGGAATACCAGCTAATTTTATGCAACCTCAAGGTGATCCTTAAACCCAGTTTCATTTGAGAATCTGTGCTGCCACCCTGCACCTCTTCCAAGGCCAATATATCCTTCGTGAGGTGCAGTGCCCGAACTGAATGCAGTATTCCACATTGTGTCTGACCAAGGTTCTGTACAATTTGAGCATAATTCTGCCATCATCCCTATCACACTCACCCATTCCCCCCTCCCCCCTTACTTTGTAATCTAACTCCCTTGAGATAAAGACCAATTGCTAACTTTGTTCACCTTTGGCCATTTCCATTGGCTTTTAGTGGTGTGTATATAGACATCCAAATCTTTGTTGTTTCACAGTTTCTAAATTCCATCCATTAAGAAAAAGATTCTAATCTGCCTTTCTTGGATCCAAAGTGGATGACTCTCAGCTCCTGTGAACTCTATGTGAGTGAATAGAACTGCAAATAATCTATGTCCTTTTGTAACTTCATGTTCCTATCTGCGCAACTTGCTGTCTCCTTACAATACAATCTGCCAATTTGGATATACAGCTCTCTATTCATTCAACCAAGCCATTGATAAATACAGTGAAAAGTCAAGGCCCCTGGCAACATTACTGGTTACATCCTGTCAACTGGAGGACAAAAGCTTTAGCTGATGTAGTTTGAGCAGTGCATGATGTATTTTGTAAAGAATTTAGAATGGACCCTTGATGTCTGCCTTTGCAGAGCTCTCAGGGGAAAGAGACAGGGGGAGGGAATAATAATTCAAACAGAGGTTTATATAGTACCAACACCAATCCTTTGTCTACTGCAGCTAACCTAGGTTCAGGGGTTCAGTGATCAGAAAATTGCATTCAAATCTCCCTCACGTCCAGAATACTCAATTCGTTAAGCTTCAAATAACAAAACAAATCCACCCTCCAGAGTTCAAACTTAGACTAAATCCGGTCATAAGTTCAGACTTAGAAATAATTCGCTTATTCGATGGATGCATACAATTACTGAATCGTGCACTGAGCTTTACATCAAGTGCAAATAAGTTACATACCCTGATAGAGCACTATTTAAAAACAACTGTAACAATGAAAGACATGTGCCAAGGTTGTGGTTAACTGCGCCATGATCGAATTAAACGGCCTACTCCTTGTCCTATGTTCCTAGACGCTTTCTGGTAATGGTGGATGCAATTTAACACTTAAGTTCCAAGGAGACCGAAAACTTCAGAGTTGTCATGGAATAATAGCAGAGGCAGCAAAAGTTAATTTTGAGTTGAAAGGAAATACACTACATAAATTCAAGGACTGGTGGGAGTCCAAGATACCAAATTATCAGCAGGAACACAAGGGGGGAAAAAAGTGAGAAAAATGTAAATTGAAAAAAAAAGCAGCCCACCGGAATTCTGAGGAATGCAACTGCTGTACAAATCAGTTTGAAGCTAAACCAGACAGAAGATAGCTCCATTTCTTGTTTTTCAATGCACAATGACTGGCTGACTAACCATTGGGGAACAATAAAGCATTGTCTTTGGGCTCAAGACAATCTTCTGTTCCAGGCCATGGAAACCTTTTAACAGCTGTAGATTCTTATGATGTGTATACACTTGAGGAATTTACTGGGGCAATGAATGGAGGAAAGGGTTATAAACTGGTGACAATCGGAACATAGTGAACGTAACAGGAGTCAATTTAGACAGTATGTAACATCTGCAGCTAAATTCACAGATAACACAATGTTCATCGTAAAAATGAGGTTTGGGTTTATTGCCTCAACAAATCTAATGTCAATTATATTGCTTGTGTATAATAAAATTGAGAACCAACTGCCCAAATTCAGCAGTTAATCAAAGCAAAAATTACTTTTTCAACTCCCATAAGGCAAGATGTCCTCTGACCAAAGCAACAGCATGAATATGGAAAGCCCAAAAATCAAAGAAGAAAAAGAACACTAACAGCTGAAAACAAGGACTGTGTTCACTTCCAGCATAAACTGCATTTTGGGTTGCTGTACAATCATTACTACACAAAACAGAATGTTACCTTGTGAAAAAACTTGCAATAATCCTTCTTCAAAACATGTAGGACAACTTTCTTCAACCCATCCAAGTTGTACATATCTGCTAGCGTAAGCACTGAGCTGAGGGAAAGAAAAGTGCCAAGTTAGCACTAAGATTTACTCAATTTATCATCTTGCTTTCAATGTTCTGTGTTTGGGATTCTTCATCATTGCATAAGCTCATGCTTCACTTAGTGATCTCTAGAATAATTGGTGTGTGCAGCATACATCTGACCAATGGACCCATAACAATGTTTGTTCATTAGTCATCCTAATTTATAAAAGGAAAACCTTGCTGCCAAATAAAATAGTTGCCAATATATTTGATGGGGTCTCCTTCAAATACCAGATGCGTGTTTTGAAATGGTTAAATATCTTGGGCTAGAGTTTCCATTTTGGGTGCAAATCACATCTGAAATTGTGCTAGTTTTGAGCAGTTTATTTTCCCCTCAAGTTTCTGCTCAAACTCATAAGCCTGTTGCCAAAACCAAATGTGTACTGAACCAGTGCAAATGGGCAGTGTTTTAGAACGCATTAAAATGATTTTTCCTTTAAAGTTACCCAGATGTAATTAAGGGTGGTAACCAGGTGCAGTTTGATTAAAACAGCTGGAAATGGTTATGTCACACAAAAAACACAAGCATTTTAATCAGAGTCCACCAACTGAGTGTACTGATCTCAAATAACCAACTAAAAAAATGCACAGAACCATTTCCTAGTTATATTGGGGTACAGTAATCAGCTTTTCAATAAACTAAAATAGATATTCAAAGACTTGTAAAACATACCTATTAGCATCCATAAAAACTAGCTTAATTTTGAAAGCCCCCTCAAAGGCTTGCAAATAAGTACAATAATCAGAAATTCCCAATTCAATCTGGAGGTGTGGCTAGTTATGCAGATACAGTGCCTGCTTCTAGCACCATATTTTATTAAAACTAGTATAAAAAGATCATGGAAACTCAATTTGCACTTAAGGGGCAGAATTTAGCCCTTGGATGGCGGACGGGCCCCACCAGCTCGGCAGTGGGCGGGCAGCCAAAACCCGCTACCGAAACAGGGCCCGCCACCATTTTGAGTGGGCCGACCAATTAAGGCCCACCCAGCGGTCTGCCCAATGGGAAGCGCTTTGCACATCCTGCTCCGGGGGTGGGGGGGGGAAATCCCCAACTGTCAAAGTGCGCTCTTTCACGCACGCACGCGAAAGAGCGCACTGCTTCCTGAGGCAAAGTCCTGTCTCGAAGTTTAGTAAAAGGTAAGTAAAGTCAAAAAAAAGACATTTTAAAATTATTAACATGTCCCCCTCAGGTGACAATGTCACACAAAATGGGACATGTTGATAAACTCATGTAAAAATTTAATAAATTTTTACAAAACGGTAATGAAACTTCATCCCGCCAGTGGATGAAGTTTCATTAATAATCTATAGGCCGCTGGGGCTCCTGGCCTGCCCGCCAGCCTTAAGGTTGGACATTTGGGCAGGGCATTTAACTATCTTAATGAGCCTGTCAATGGCCTTAATTGGCTATTGACAGGTCGGCTGGCGGACAGCTGATTTCACTGTCCGCCCACCTTCCTTAAGATTTAAATGGCCCGGGATGACATCAGGGATTCCTCGGCGAGCGGGCCCTGTCCCCAAATTGCCAAGGGGAAAATCCTGGCCAAGGTTCCGTGATCTCTTGTCCTGGTTTTGCTGATTTCAGGCAAACTTCACCAAAAGCTAGCGTGGAGCAGAAATGCCAGACTATTACGTTTGCTGGGCACATATGGCTTGAGTTTTCTCTAAAAAGTTGAATAATTATAGGCAACTCAACTAACATGGCAATTATAGGCAACTCAACTGGCATATTTCAACAATCTCGGATTTTTAAAAAAATCAAAAATTAATTTCAACTTGGAAGCAAAAGGTAGCGACAGAAAAACTCTGGTTGTCTTGCAAGGCTGCAGGTCTAAGCATTTTCTCTCCTTCCACATCAATGCTCTGATATTAGCTTCTAGTCATACTCTAGTGCTGCAACAATGTACAGTAACTCCTTGCTTATCATAGTTGCATTCCTGAAAAGTGAAATTTTAATTGAATCAACTTTAAGCGAATCAGATTTTCCCATTGACTAACGTAAAAGCTGTAGTTAGGTCCTTTCTCATTAGAAAATTAATTAAAACATTATACCAAGTTGAAATACTGTACATTCCCAAATTCTTATATTCTTAAATGAAATAAATTTATTTTGTTTTGCAAGTCAATAAAAATGAAATATGCTAGCCTTTTCTATTTACCTTCTGTTTGCCAACCCTCTCCCAAACCCTTGCTGTGAGTGGGGCATTGGGAGAGTGTCAGGGAGCGGAGGAGGCCACTCCAAAATGGCACCAATCAGGTCATGCAGTGCTATGTAGGTCCCAGTGTGAGACAATGCTAGTGTGCATACCCATTATATCCGCGATGTTAAAGCAGAATGATGCTGAATGAAGCAACTTAAAACAGGGACTTACTGTAATATGATCAGAGACATGTACAGCAGACACTTGTGCTTCTTGGGAACTAGCCAAATGTCACTTCATAACAAAACTGATGCGACAATTAGAAATTCAATGTGAAATCCATGAACAAGCTTTGCAGCTTCCAATGACCAATGTTAATCCCAATTGCTCTATAAACATACAATTACTGGATATCAAATATTTGCTGATTCCAAGGCATTAAAATTACCACAAAGCGATCTGCTTTTTACTTTAATACATCAACAGCCGTACCTGGGAATAGAAAAGCAATTTGGTCCCCTTCCGACAGCACAGAAGGAATTAATATCACCAGCTCAATGATCAGAAGCATAGGATTTCTGATTGTACATTTACAAAGTAACTCCCCAATATCCAGTTTGTAAAGTCACTAAGATAGGTGGAATCAAGATGTCAGTTTCTTTGCCTCTAGAACTCTTTACTACCATTAGATAAGAGAATCTGGATGAACTGCAAGGGGGTCAAATTGGTTGGGGGGAAATAGTACAAAGTCAGCCCAATTTTTCTTGACCACAGCAGAGAAGAAAAAATTGTACAGGGTTTAAAACAGAGCTGCTCAGTTATCACCCATTTCTGCCTTACTGACTACTGTCAAAAAGTTTACCATCCCCAAAAATTTCTGATTCTAAAACTAATGAGTGGCAAATGAATGTCAAGTCATTATCATCTAAACACATTCTGTTCCTTTAACTTTCAGAGGTGATTCAGGCTTAATCATCCCTGCATTTCACTCTTGTGGCACAGCCAAAAGGCTAAAGATTATTGGTGCAGTTCAGAAAATATCAATTTCTGAATGGCTTCAAGGTAGAAGGGAAGCTTAAAATTACTCCAAGTACTTTTTTTTTTATATTAAAAAAGAGAGTAACGTTTTCCAAGGAGGCATAAAAACATTTTAACAGGAACATAGGACTTGGGAGAAGGAGTAGGCCATTTGGCCCTTCAAGGCTGCTCTGCCATTCAAGTTGATCATGGCAGATCTGATTGTGGTCTCAACTCCATCTTCCTGTCTGCTCCCCATAACCCTTTACTCACTTGTCTATCAAAAGTCTAGCCTTGAATAAATTCAATGACCCAGCCTTCAGTGATTTGAGAAAAGAATTCCACACACTAACGACCCTCAGAAGAAATTTCCCCTCAATCTCTGTCTTAAGGGAGATCTCAGTCTTAAAACTGTCCCGTAGTTCTAGCCTCCCCCACAAGAGGAACCTCCCTCCCAGTATCCAATAGGGCTCTCTCAGGGTCTTCAATAAGGTCACCTCTCATTCTTCCAAAATTCAATGGGTATAGACTCAACCTGTTCAACATTTCTTCATAAATTAAGCCCTTCATCCCAGGAATGAGGAATGAACCTTCTCTGAACTGCTTCTAACACAATTATATCCTTTTTCAAATAAGGAGACCAAATGTGTACACACTCCCTTCATCCAAGTGATTAATATAGATTGTAACTAGTTGAGGCCTCAGCACTGATCCCTGTGGCACTACGAGTTACCACCTGCCAACCTAAAAAATTCCTATTTTCGCCCCCCCAATCTCTGCTTCCTGTTAGCTACCCAATCCTTTATTCACGCTAGTATCTTACTCCTACACCATTTGCACAAGTCAATTATTTTCATACCACATCAGCAACTAATCAAATTTTGGTTTAAATATCTTAGCTAATAAACACACCCAATTCCTGACTGCCTGTAAGAGATTTTATTCTACCAATCTATTTAGGATTTGCGCTTCAAGGCCAGAGAATCAGAGTCTTGGATCTTTCTGAAGTCAACTAAGTGTCACTATTCAGATGAACAACAATGTAAGTATTATACACCATATAGTCAGTAACAGCAGTAGTGGCATCTGATAGCATCTCCATGACAACAATTCAAAACCGGTCTGCTGAGCAAACAAACAAAAGAAGGTCAATCAGGCCACTTTTCACTCCTCCCAGCATCATTATTTGATGATTCCATTAGGTGCTCTCCCCTCCACCACATGTTGATTCCCCCCTACCTTAAGGGAGCATCAAGTTCCTTCCTCTAGTTGAGTTACCAGCCTTCCCCCATAACCCAACTTTTTATTCCCAAGAGAGATAGACACAGACACTTGTACTAATGAGATTAACAAATTCATAAAGCTCCATAATAAGATCCTCAAACATTTTACGTTTCCTAAATTATAGATCGCTAAAAACTATTAGATAGACAAACACCTTTTCCCTAGATCAAATTTAAGTCCAAAACAAAAATATTTACCGTGGGAGAGCTTCCTTGGGCAAGTCTAAAATGGCTCCGTATAAAAAGTTCATCATGATTTCCACTTCTACATGGCTCACACTGTAATTAAAGTATAATTTATTTTTATATAGATCATATTGAAAACAGTGAAGACAATTTATAAACAAAGAATTTAAAAGATATTTTTCACAGCTTCAAAAAAAATCCCAGGCAGACAACCTGCTCCCTTGACTCTAACCAATGCTCCCTCAATTGATCCTTTGGTCCAAGGATAGCTTCAAGGTCTTGCTTTAGTAATCATATGTTCACTATGAGATAGCTACCCTGATGACAGTCAAGACGAGGATCTCACTTTGTTGGAAGTCATTTCCCGGTACAATGTCACTGCCATTCAATCTTGCTAACATATTCAAGGTGATTGGCAAAAGTAGCAATGGCAATACAGGAAAAACTTTAGGCAGTGGGTAGTTAGGATTTGGATTGTAGTGCCTGGGAATGTAATCGAGGCAGATTCAACCTTGGCTTTCAAAAGAGAATTGGATTATATTAAAAGGATTATATGAAATGATTATATAAAATTTGCAGGGCTACTGGGAAAAGGCAGGGGAGTGACACTTGGTGAATTGCTCTTGCAGAGAGCCAGCACAAACATAATGGGCTGAACGGCCTCTTTCTGTGCTGTAACCATTCTATGGTTCTATGATTCTATATTGCATGCTCATAAAGCATCCTAAATATTTTTGAGAAATCAAAATACTCCATAATATAAAAACTCAATCAATACTGAATAAAATGTTACAAAAATATTTAATATATTCCTTTATTTATCTCTTACTACCAATTAATGAACGTATGAAACGTAATTAGCATCGCCAGTTACCTTATCAATTATCAGTGACTACATCTGCACGTGCATTTAATATGCATTTTTCTAGTCGCAGCTCATCAGCTTCTGCCCGAAGCCAACACTTTGAAGCTGAAATTTAGACTGCATGGGTAAATGACGAATCAAAGCACATCCCCGAATACCCCTCAAACATAAGCTGCTTCTTGTGATGCATTTTTCCTCAAAGGGAAATATAGATACATTGCTAATGATGCCCTAATGAATATATTTACATAAAAATCACTTCAAGACTGTTTACGCAAAGTCACGTTATCATTGATGGCTGCTTGCCCTTTAAACTGGTTTATATTATTGAACAGCCAAGATGCATTACAATTAACATAAGCGTATATACTGTTTTTTTAAATCATGCTTCTGCAATAATTTTCACTAAGTCCAAAAACATCAGCTAGAAAACATGATAGAACAGGATAAAATAATTTAGAGACCGAGCACTCATTGCAAACAGATATTTTAAGTGCTTTACATTTGAAGAGATCTTCCAGAGCATGCATTTCAGAACTTCCTGCTGCCTCAGTATCCAGTTTCTCCAAAACTACAGATTTAAAATGTTATCTTATTTATGCAGACTGAAAAAAAAAATAGATAATAGATAGAAGTAAAAAGAGAAAGTGAACGCAAGCCAACACAAGGTGGAAAATACACAGCAAGCCCTACCACTATCCAAAAAAAAAGATTAATATTTGGGTGCAGGCCCTGTGTTACGATTGAAAGCTGTGAAGTGGCTTTGCCGTTTATAGGTCTCAACAAAGCAGGAGAGTAGGGAAGAACATTAGAATAAAAGGAGGTTGCTAAGACATGCCTTGCTGGTGATAATCAGAGTGACTGTGGGGACATACTTTTAACGTTACATATCTGCCAGAAGTGTGGCGCCCAATGAAAGGATTTCCTAAGACATAGTCCATTGCATTAGTTAATTAACGCAAAGTACCTTTTCCTTAGTTTGATTTATTAGTGGTCTTAATGTTTTATTGATGTTGATTTTAGTTTGTTACAGTTAAAGATTTAAAACGCAAAACTCCCCTCAACTGCTTCTTTTCGCTGTTGTTGGGAAATTCATCTTTTTAAAGCTTCCCAACATCACAGGCTACATTATTTGCAGCCTAGCACTTTGGGACATCTTGAAACTGCTAAAGACACCATCACAAAGCAGCAAATTATGGGCCCAAAAACCTGTCCGGAGGCTTTTAAAAAGGTTGGAAAGAAATGAAAATGATGCATTATGAACAAGACGACAGTGAAAATACATTTGACCAACAAGAGCAGGGAGTGGGGGGGGTGGATAAACAAAGTTCCAGAATGTAAGGGAATGAAGGGGATAAGTAAAAAGACAGGGACAGGCTGCAAAGTGAATATTCATCCAAGGCAGATCACCAAGGACGAAAGGAAGATAGTGTTTCTGACGTATGTGCTTATGTACAAGGCCAAAGTCAGAGGTCAGTGAGAGAATGGGAGTATATGTTGACATAAGAGCCCCAGACAGAGTCAGCACCACCCCTATAGAAGGAAATATTATGCAGGAAAGCAGTCATTCCATCTGTATTTGACTTTCCCCAATGTGGAGAAGACAGAAGAGGTGAAATCATGTTGTACAATATGATTTTAATAGGTTAATGCCTCTGTCACGAAATAGGAGCAAGAGTAGTCCACACAGCCCATCAAGCCAGTTCCACCATTCAATGCGATCATGGCTGATCTTGAGCTTCAACTCCTTTCTCACCTATTCTCTATATCCTTTGATTCCCTGAGTGCAAAAATCTGTCTATCACAGTCCTAACTGGCTTCATTCATGACAATATTTATGTCTTGAAATGTACCCTTAACTCAAAGCAAGGCCTACAATACAGCAAAGTAAAGCACCTCAGCTTGGATACAAGCCCATGTGATCTGGTTGCCATGAGGCAAGAAACTCAAATAGAAACCCACTGAAATGAGTGTGGCAGTTTTAACATCTTTTCACGGTATCACATAGGAAAAGGATAGTTGCTGTTTGTGAAGCAGAAACAAAGGAGCCACTGCTATGGGAGCAGGTCGAACAATTTGCATGTTAACAACCAAGTAGGGTGCTTGGGGGAGTCTAGTTTCTGCTCAAAAAGGAAGGGAACAGAACAGATGGAGCTCCTGAAGATTAAAAGGAACAGGGAGTCACTGAGGTGTGCCTTGCTCGTGAGAACCAGAGTGACTGTGGGGCTGTTCCTTTCATGTTACATCTGCCAGAAGTGTGGGCTTTGTAAGTCAGTTTTATTTTTAATTTATTCTTTCATGAATAAATGACGTGGGCGTTGCTGACAAGGACAACATTTGTTGCCCACCCCTAATTGAGTTTGAACTGAGTGACTTGCTAGTTCATTTCAGAGGGCAGTTAAATGTCAGCTACATTGCTATGGACCTGGAGCTACATGTAGGCCAGACCAGGTAAGGATAGCAGATTTCCTTCCCTAAAGGACATTAGTGAACCAGATGGGTTTTTATGACAAATGATAGTTTCATGATCACCATTACTGATATTAGCTTTCAATTGCTATTAATTGAATTTAAATTCCACCAACTGCAATGGTGGCATTTAAATCCATGTCCCCAGAACATTAGTCTAGACCTCTGGATTACTAGTCCAGTGACATCATCACTACACCATCATCTTCCCATTCAGGTGAGTTAGTGAATGTGAAAGAATTTTTAAAAAACATTTACATATTAGTTGCCTGTTTGATTAATGTTTGATCTACAGTTGTTTTAGTTGGTTTGTTACAGCAAAAGTCTTAAAAAAACAAAATCCTGTCTACCGGTTCTCTGCCAGTCACTGGGAAATTAATTTTTTTTTTAAAGTTCCTGGTCTCTACGGGGATTATAACAATATATTCAAACAATGCAGCATGCACAACCATCCCATGTAGAGAATTAAGGTTCACAAGTGAAGAAATTTCTCACCTCAGTCCTAAATGATTATCCCCTTATCCTGAAATTGTGCCCCCATGTTCTAGATTCCCCAGCCAGCAGAAACAAACTCTCAGTATCTACCTGGTCAAATCCCATCAGAATCTCGCATATTTCAATGAGATCACCTCCCATTCTTCTAAACTCCAGAGAATATAGGTCAATTTTACTCAGCCTCATCATACGAGAACCCCCTTACCCCAATCTAGTGAACCTTGGCTGTTCTGCCTCCAACACAAACATATCCTTTAAACATGGAGACTAATACCATGTACAGGTGTGGTCTCACCAAAGCCCTGTACAATTGTAGCAAGGCGTCTTTATTCCTGTACTTCAATCCCCTTGTAAAAGGCCAACATGTCATTGGCCTTCCTAAAGCTTGTTGTATCTGCATGCTAATGCTCTGCGTTACTTGTACAAGTACACCAAAGTAAATGTTGATGTTGAGAGAGATAAATTTCATGCCTTTTAAAAAAAAAATTCTACTTTCCTATACTTACAATCAAAGTGAATAGCCTCACACTTCCCCACATTATATGTCATTTGCCATCTTGTTGGCCATTCACTTCATCTGTATATCTCTCTGCAGCCCATGTCCTCCTCAGTTTACATTCCTATCTAGCTTCGCATTGTCAGCAAGATACATTAACGTCTCTTCATCTGAGACACCAGCATTTATCCTTGCAGCACTCCACTAGTTGCAGCCTGTCAACTTGAAAATGCCTACTCTTTGCTTCCTGTCTGTTAACCAATCCTCTATCCATGCTAATATATTATCCTCAAATCCATGAGCCCTTATCTTGCCTACTAACCTTCTGCATGGCACCTTGTCAAGTGTCTTTTGTAAATCCAGGTATACTACATCTACTCATCTACTGGATTCCCTTATCTATCTCACTAGTTACATACTCAAAAAACTGAACTAAAATCTGTCGAACGTGATTTCCCTTTCTTAAAACCATGTTGACTTGTTCTAATCAGACAATGCTTTTCTAAGTGAACTGTTAAGGCTTCCTTAATAATAGATTCCAGCATTTCTGATGACTGATGTTAGGCTAACTGGCCTGTAGTCCCATGTTTTCTCTCTCCCTCCTTTTTTGAGAAGCTGTGTTACATTTGCTAACTTCCAATTTGCTGGGAATCTAGGGAACTTTGGAAAATCATAGCCAGCGTATCAACTACCTCTCCAGCTCTCTCTTCTAGAACCCTAAAGATGTAGGCCATTAGATCTTGGGGATTTGTCAGATTATAGTCCCTTAAGTTTCACTGGTACTTTTTCTCTGCTTATATGAATTATCTTAATTTCCTTATTCTTCGGAGTATCTAGGTTACCCTCTACTTCAGGTAACAGAACAACAGAAAAAATATTTCGTATGAATGTGCTAAACATTGGCAAGCCTGCACACTTTCATTCTATTTACCTTGATCACCTTTGTCCTGGAAACTGCAATACTTCCTTTTGTTATGCATCGAGAAAATCAAAAGCATTTTTCAAACATTCACTAATCCCCTTAAATTGTCACAAATATCAGTTGTTACTTCTGCAGCATAAAGACAGAGTGGAACATACTCGAACAGTGTGGCCTGCTCACTTTTCATTTCCTTTTTTCTGGCAAATCAAGTACTTACAAATTTGACAAAGTTCTGTTTAACTTTTTTCATATGACCCAAGTAGAGATATTCTAAGTGTTCTTCAGTCATCATTACACACTTACCCTTCCCCCACCTTGTCATCATACATACCCAGCAAGAGTAATCGATTTCTGAAAGCTTTCTGCCCAATTTCCACTCAACATAGCTGCAAAATAACTGGAGCGCGCACACAGGATGGCCCTGGATAACAGAACACGTGAAAGACTTAACAATCCAAACTTCCTGTAACATTACTTTGTTCATTTTTAAAAGTTCTTAATAAATCTTTAATACAAACAGTTTCTCTTTCCTTAAAAATAGTGCATCAACCCCTCACTCCACACTCAATTGTGGTTGCATAATGAACTCATCTGTGTGTGTAGAAAATATATAATTCAATGACTTCCTCATTAGCTATCTTACTGAAGCATTAAAATCAAATAATTGAACAAACAACCCAGTCGTCACAAAGCTGCAACACTGTATCTCTGACTGGATAAGCAATGTCCAAATCCAATTTGGAAGAGGCAGTGAAGAGCAAAGATGGGTGGTGGCTCGAGCAGAAAAAGCTTTGCTACAGAAACTAAACTAATCAGAAAACAAAAGAATTCCAAAGTACTGAGAAGCAGATATTTTACAAAATTTGAGACATGCTGAGAGATATGAAGAACAACATATGATAATTTTTCATGCATCATCAATTTTATTTACACCAATGCTGCAGATATGCTAGGACACACGCACAGTTGTGACTCTAAAGGAAGGATCTGACACTTAGGTTTGACTACCTCTATCAATATGTCGGTAAGAAATAAATGCAACATTTCTACGTTAGTTCTTCAGTTTAATTCATGACTATTTGTAAGAATATTCTGACATGATTGTACCTGTGTGCATGAAAAATTCTGTTCTCAACATGAAGGGTTATGTCAGGACAGTATCCTCTCCTATATAGAGCTAACAGATCAGCACCCAGCACAGATGCTGGCTCTGGTGTAGGATCATCTGTTCGAGAGAAGACATGAACATGTATTATAGAAGTAAATTTTATTTTTGCAGTAATAAAGATGTCATATCACAATTTTTCTGTGAGCAACATAGAAAATAGGAGGTGGTCATTCGGCCCTTCCAGCCTGTTCCGGCATTCAATATGATCATGGCTGATCCTCTATCTCAACGCCTTACTCCCGCTCTCTCCCCATATCCCTGGACACCTTTAGAGTCTAGAAATCTATTTCTTCCTTAAATATATTCAGTGGATTGGCCTCCACAGCCCTCTGTGGTAGAGAATTCCATAGATTCACCACCCTCTGAGTGAAGAAGTTTCACCTCATCTCAGTCCTAAATGGCCTACCCCCATATCCTGAGACTGTGACCCCTTGTTCTCGACCCCCCAGCCAGAGGAAACATCATTCCTGCATCCAGTCTGTCCAACCCTGTCAGAATTTTATACATTTCAATGAGATCCCCCTAATTCTTCTAAACTCCAGAGAATACAGGTGTAGTCAGTCCAATCTTTCCTCATAACAATCCTGCCATCCCAGGAATCAACCTAGTGAACCTTCACTGCACTCCCTCTATAGCAAATACATCCTTTCTTAGGCATGGAAACCAAAACTGCACACAATACTCCAGGTGTGGTCTCACCAAGGCCCTGAACAGCTGCAACAAGGCATCCTTGCTCCTGTACTCAATTCCTCTTGCAATGAAGGCCAACATACTATTTGCCTTCTTGACTGCTTGCTGCACCTGCATGCTTGCTTTCAGTGATTGGTGTACAAGGACACCCAGGTCCCTTTCCCAATCTATCACCATTTAAATAATACTCTGCCATTCTGTTTTTCCTACCAAAGTGGATAACTTCACACTTATCCACATTATACTGCATCTGCCATGAATTTGCCCACTCACTCAACTTGTCTAAATTGCCTTGACGCCCCTTAACATCCTTCTCACCACTCATTCCCTCTTGTTTTGTGTTGCCAGCAAACTTGGAAATATTACTAGTCACCGCCTACCACTCCAAAAAAGACCCATTTATTCCTACTGCTTCCTGTCTGCTAACCAATTCTCAATCCATGCCAATATATTATGCCCAATCCCATGTGCCTTAATTTTACACACTAACCTCTTATGTGGGACATTATCAAAAACTTTGTGAAAATCCAAATACACCACATCCACTGGTTCTCCCTTATCTACTCTGCTAGTTACATCCTCAAAAAACTCCAGTAGGTTTGTCAAACATGATTTCCCTTTCATAAATCCACATTAACTTAGAAAATATCAACGTGATCCTTTATAATAGACTCTAGCATTTTGCCTACCACTGATGTTAGGCTAACCAGTTTGTAATTTCCTGTTTTTTCCCTCCCTCCTTTTTTAAATAGTGGGGTTACATTTGTCACCCTTCAATCTGCCGGACTGTTCCAGAATCTGTACATTCACTATTTCCATGGCCGCCTCCTTTAGCACCCTGGGATGTGGATTATCAAGCCCTGGGAATTTATCGGCTTTCAGTCCCATTAATTTCTTCAGCACTTTAGTAATGCTAATTTCCTCCAATTCCTCCTCCTCACTAGACCCTCAATTTCCTAGTATTTCTGGGAAGTTATTGGTGTCTTCCTCTGTGAAGATAGAGCTAAAGTAAAGTAGTTGTTTAATTGTTCTGCCATTTCCTTGTTCTCTATTATAAATTCTCCTGTTTCGAACTGGCTACCACAATCCATTAAGCAAACCTCTGTAAACAGTAGAACCCATGCAGCAAATCGGGTGAGGCCAAATTGAACTTTCAGCTGAGATTACAGCCTTTTCCTGAGGCATGGTTTTGCCACTGTCCACTAACAAGTATTAGTATCACTACCTGATGCAATTCACATTTTTTTCATTCATTCATGGGATGTGGGCTTTGCTGACTCGGCCAGCATTTACTGCCCACACCTAGGTACCCTTGAGAAGGTGATGATGCGCTGCCTTCTTGAACTGCTGCAGTCATGTAGTGTAGGTACACCCACAGTGCTGTTAGGAAGGGAGTTCCAGGATTTTGACCCAGTGACAGTGAAGGAACGACAATATATTTCCAAGTGAGGATAGTGAGTGGCTTGGAGGGGAACTTGTAGGTGTTGGTGTTCCCATCTATCTGCTGCCCTTGTCCTTCTAGATGGTAGTGTTCTTGGGTTTGGAATGTGCTGTCTAAGGAGCCTTGGTGAATTCCTGCAATGCATCTTGTAGATGGTACACACTGCTGCTACTGTGCGTCAGTGGTGGTGAAGGGAATGAATGTTTGTGGATGTGGTGTCAATCAATCGGGCTGCTTTGTCCTGGACAGTCAAGCTATTGAATGTTGATGTTATTGCCTTGTAACACTGACGAACAGGGGCTGACATTCCATTTTCCCCTGGCAGCCTGTCGGAGTAAAAATTAGGACTAACAGCAGTCCACATGGCCCCTTGAGCCTGCTTTGCCATTCAATAAGATGGCATCAAGGGACAGCATGTAAAAAAAAAAACGTTGTTCCAAAAATGGAAGCTTAGTAGCATGCGTAAACGGAAGCATCCACAAGTGTTTGAAACAATTTTCCACTAATAGATAAATAAATTGAGGTTTGACAAAATGAGATTTGAAGTAAGCTCTGAATGAAGTACCTTGTCTATTTCATAGATAATTTAGTTACAAATGGAAAACTATCTTTTTTAAATTTCAGGAGAATAAGAGAAGCGGCGAGTTGGCAAGGTTGGAGATGACAAATGGAAAAAAATAGTTAGGAATTACTTTGGTAGTTACCTACCACTGGATAGAGTCTCACAGTCTGCTTCAATTTCCTCAGGCATATCAAACATTCCTTCAGGCATGTCATCTTCCAACAGGCTTGAGGTCAACATCTCCTCATTTGTTTCCAAGATCCGGTTATCGGGAGGAAATTGATTAGATGGCATGTTTCTATCAATACCTCTTCCATTGCACGTCCGAACATTAGGAAAAACACTGAGGGAAAAATTGTTTTCTTCTGTCAATCTTGCCCGACTGGGTTCTTTCTTCATAAGCAGCTCCTCTTCAAGATGGTCTACTTTTCGATCTGCTGTATAAACCTGCCTATTATAAAATAAGAAAGGCAAACCATTTTACCAACTGCATTTTCTAGCAGGTCTCTGCATGCTACGATAACTTGCACCTAATAATCTGTTGTGTTATTCTTTGTACTCACCCAAGGACCTCTGCAATATAAATCATACCCCAATAATTAACAATGTCAACTGTTAACATCTGCAACACAGAGGAGATATAAATCATGTTCCAAAGTTCCCAATATATTCAGTTTATCAGGGTCCATAGGGCAAACCTGGATGAAAAGAGCTAGGTAAAGCACACAGAAGATAACTATCCTGAAAAGCCTTTCAATGCATCTGTTTAATAGAAATCTTGTTTATATATGCACTTCTTGTCATAATTTTATAGTAAAATTTAGCATCATAATTTTCCATCGAAACAGGCCTTTACAAATAAAAAGCAAAATGCTGCAGAAAGATTAAAACAGAATTCCTGTCTTAGACCTAAAATGGCAACTGGTCAACTTCCCCCACAGATGTTGTCTGGTTTGCTGAGTATTTATAGCTATTCTGTTAATGTCTTTTACAAATAGTTAGAACAGAAAGTGTGCGTCTGCCTCTGTTTGTTCGTCTGTGTACCTTTCTACCTAAACATTCATCAACTGACTGCAAGCAACACAACGAACAATTTGCTAATACTCATTAATCATATCCATGTTTTACTTCCATGCTGCTATAATTTGGTCTAAAACAAGATTTATGCAATGACTTGAAATGAAAAACTAAAGCCAGAGTTCTCTCAGTATTTGTTCCAGTTGGCTATTTATTCCTGTGATCTTGATTCTTGTAAAATGGAGCCCTGGCAACATTAAAAGGGACTAAACTACTGGAGCTGTCAAGCCCAACAATTTAAGGGAACAGAATTAACATTAGAAGAGATTAATTTAAGCCATTAATTCCAGAGTTCTTCAGCAAACCTATAATTCTTTCCCCACCTATTTCCATTATTTTTAAATCTAAAACTAAAACCTTTAGTCTTTCCACCCCACCCCCACTAGAGCTGTACTTTGAATATCCTGTCTTGCATTCTTAATTAGCACTTTTCTCAGACAAAGACCACCACCTTCAACACCTCTTTGACCCTTTTGTCTCTGACATCTTTTGATTATCTGCTCACACCACACCCTCAATGTGTCTCTTCCCCCCCACCCACCTTAAACCAATTTATATTTCTCCCTTGTTGAAACTATGCTTCAGTTCTGCTGAAGGGCCATGAGGGCTCGAAACGTTGACTGATTTCTTCTCCGCCGATGCTGCCAGACTTGCTGAGTTTTTCCAGGTAATTCTGTTTTTATTTTGTTTTGGATTTCCAGCATCCGCAGTAGCTTTTAGCTTTTTGTTTTTATCTATAATTTAACTGTAAGGCTAATTATATTCAAATGCAGGGTCAGGCTCAATTCAACGATAATCAGATAACACAGACTATTTTAAATCAGGAATATCCTTAATAATAAACAGCAAGAATTTCTTTTAAGAAAAGCAGTTATATCAAATTCCACAACTTGATCATTTTTTTTAAAAAAATGAACAGTTGCGATCCTGTCTTTAATTTTACTTCCTTGTCACACTGCTCACATTTCACATACCGGAAATTTGTATTCTTAGATTTATTTTAACAAAATTATAAATCTCTTCCCAACAGGACAAGTAATATTTTGAATGGGTCTTGTATTTAGAATTAGCTCTGCCAGATCCATGCAGCATACCTACGCTGGTTCCCCCACACTAGTTTACAAGAATGCAATTTAACTGTTAATAATTTTGCACAATGTAGCTTTTTCTGTACCTCACCCTTAATGATATTGTCTTGCAAGCTTGGAGAATGGAGTGCTTTGTCTGTCTCATATATCATCAGACGCAGGGGCTACTAAGTAAATAAGTCTTGCAAGCTAACCACTAATTTATGTCCCATCACCAAGCTCCCTACCGAGTTATAAACCTGCTGAAAGGCAATTGCCGACCTTCAGTTTCAGGATGCACATTTCCTATTTATTTAGCACTGCAGTTTTTACTGGCAGCACGAAGCTCCTTGTAGGATTCCCTGAACAGCAACAGCCTCCCATGGACTTCTCACAGGAAATCAAAATGTTAATAGGAGTTGGTTTTCATGTGCAAAATCCGCAATTTAATACATCAATATAATATAATCCGTGGCAAGTATTTTTCCAAAGCAAAGCAAAAAAAAATTCCCAGAACTCAAATATGGAACAGCAAATGGGAGCCTGAATGAGTTGTTTTTGAATCAGTGTTTACATTTTATGTAGAAAAAAAAAGAATTAGGGAGTTCACAGAATTTTCTTAGCATGAGTTGGAGGGGGTTCACCAGCAAAAAAGTTTTGGAATCGCTTGTTTAGATAATGTGTTGGTCCCTGGGTGGAGCTCAAGTCCATGATTGACACTCAAAAGGCAAGTGTTGTCAATGAACAAAGGATAGCACTTAAGGCACAGATATGCTTTGTTTCTTTTCCTTCTTTCCCCCCCATGACCAAAGAACATGTTTTTAAAACAGATAGACAAAGTAAATAATAGCAGTTCACAGATCAGGTATGATGTATTTTTGTTCTACCCCTTGAAACCTTCACACAGACCTTAAGAGGGCAGTGGACTAAGGACTCTTGACCTAGAGTAACACCAAGATTGAGATACTACTACAGCCAGAGGTGCCACCTTTCAGATCAGATGTCATGCCAATGTTTCATTCACTATCTCAAGTGGATGTTAATAAAAAAGGCACCATTTGAGGAAGAGCAAGAGAGCTTTCCTGGTGTCCTCAGTATCTTCACTGTATCAGTGTCTTTACAGTGCAGGAGGCCACCATTCGGCCCATCGAGTCTGTACTGGCTCTCTGAAAGAGCATTTCACCTAGACCCACTCCCCTGCCTTATCCCCGCAACCTTGCACATTCAAGGTATTCAAAAAAGGAATTGGATTGCTACCTGAAAAGAATGATCGAACCTGCCTCCACCATCCTTCCAGGAAGTTTGAGACTCCAACCACCCTCTGGGTGAAAAAGTTTTTCCTCATCACATTTACTCCTTTTGCCAATTATGAATCTGTGCCCTCTAGTTCTTGATGTTCTCCTGAGTGGGAACAGTTTGTCACTATTTACCTTGTTCATACCCCTCAGGTCCCCCTGGTCAGTAATTAACCATCTAAATCAGCATTACTAAGAACAGGTTATCTAGTAATTCATCTCAATGCTATATTCATTGCTGTGCACAAATTTGTTGCCAGGTTTCTCTATAACTGTGACTACACTTCAGAAGGTACTTCACTGCCTGTGAAGCAGGAAACCTGCCACAACAATCCATACGCAAAGCACCCAGAGGAGAGTGCGAGAAGAGGACCCAAAGAGCGGGAGTTTACCTGCAAGGGAGTGGAGCGGCTGTATAAAAAGAGTGGGAGTGGAGTTTACCAGCGAGGGAGCTGGTTCCCAACCAGACACTGGGTGGTGCTGGAATTCAAAAGGAGTGATGTCAGGACAAGGAAGAGAGCTGATTGGTAGGTATTGGGCAAGTGTTTTTTCCCCCACTCCCCAGTTTAAAGCTACATTATAGAAGGCAAGAGTCTCAGCATTTGTGTTTTTTTTAAGAAAAACTAAATAGTTTTTCACTTGGCTTAAATTTAAGGAAATAGTCTTTTAATTAAAACAAACAAAAAGTATGGCAAGGGAGCTCAGTCCCATGCGTTGTACGGCCTGCAGCATGTGGGGAATCTTAGACACACCTTGCAGTCTGGATGACCACATGTGCAGGAAGTGCCATCGGCTTGACCAGCTTGAGCAACGGGTTTTGGAGCTTGAGCATCAGCTGGAGACAGCGGTGCATCCGCGAGGCTGATGGTTGCGTGGGTAGCACGTTTTTAGACGTGGTCACTCTGCAGCTTAAGGAAGTGCAGTCAGAGAGGGAATGAGTGACCACCAGTCAGAAGAAGGGAGGCAGGCAGGTAGTCAGGAAAGCCCCAGAGTGCATCTCATTCAAGAACCGTTTTTCTGTGTTGGAAAACGGTGAGGGTGAAGGTTCCTCTGGAGAGTGCAGCCAGACCCAAGTTCATGGCACTGTGGGTGGCTCAGCTGCACAAGACAGGAGGAGTAAGAATGCAAGAGCAATAGTGGTAGGAGACTCAGTAGTGAAGGGTGCAGACAGGCACTTCTGTGGCCATAGACGTGACTCCAGAATGGTGTTGCCTCCCTGGTGACAGGGTCAAGGAACAGAACAGCTGCAGGTCATTATGAAGGGGGAGGGCAAACAGAGGTCGTGGTTCACATTAGTACCAACATAGGTAGAAACTAATTTGGCAGGGCGATGAGATACAGAGTGCAGGTGCAGTAGGGGGTGATGCACAGCCAAATATAGAAGAGAAACTAAGTCAGTCTGGAAGACAGAGCAAATATAGATCTTTTAAGGCACAAGGGAATAATGCAAGGCTGGATTGCATCTATTTTAACACAAGGAGTCTTACAAGTAAGGCAGGTGAATTGGGGGTGCTGATTAACACATGATATTGTTGCTATCAGAGACATGGTTGAGGGAAGAGCAGGACTGGCAGCTCAATATTCATTTACTGCAGTAAGGAGGGATGGTTTCTTAGAAGGTTCCTCAAGTGAGGCCATATGGGTAGAACTCAAAAACAAAAAGGGGGCAATCACTTTGCTGGGAGTGTACTATAAGCCTCCAAACCGTCAGTGGGAGATAGAGGAGCAGATTTGTAGGCAAATCTCAGAAATGAAAAAATAGGGTAATAATAATAGGGGATTTCATCTTCCCCAATATTAACCGGGATAGTCTTAGTGTGAAAGGTTTAGAGGGGGCAGAATTCTCAAGTGCATCCAGGAATGCTTTTCAGCCAGCATGTAGAAATTCCCACAAGAGAAGGGACAGTACTGGACCTAATCTTAGGGAATGAAGCCAGGCAAGTGGTAGAAGTGTCAGTGGGGGAGCATTTCAGGGATAGTGCCCATAACTCTGTAGGATTTAAGGTAGTTATGGAAAAGGACAAAGATGGACTGGAAATAAAGGTCCTGAATTCAGGGAAGGCCGATTTCAATGAGAAGACAGGATCTGACCAAAATGGACTGGGAGCAGCTACTTGTAGGAAAGTCTACATTAGACCAGTGGGAGTCATTCAAAAAGGAAGTAGAGTGTGTTCAGGGCCAACATGTTCCCGTAAAGTTGAAGGGTAAGACCAACAAGTCCAGGGAGCCCTGATGTCAAGGGATATAGAGGATTGGATAAGGGGGGAGAAACAAAAGAAGGCTTATGGCAGATACAGAGGGCTAAAAACAGCAGAAGACCCAGAGGCGTATAGAAAATGTAGGGGGGGTACTTAAAAAAACTAATTAGGAGAGTGAAGAAGGGGCATGAAAAAACACTGGCAGGCAAAATAAAGAAAAATCCCAAGGCATTTTATAAATACAAGGGCAAGAGGATAACCAGGGAAAGTGTCGGTCCAATTAGGGACCGAAGTAGCAACCTGTGCATGGAGCCAGAGAACGTGGGTGAGATGCTAAATGATTACTTTTCACCTGTGTTCACTATGGAGAAGGACAATGTAGGTGTAGAAATCAGGGACGGGGACTGAGATATACCTGAACAAATTAGCATTGAAAGGAAGGAGGTATTAGTGGTTTCAGCTGGCTTAAAAAGTGGATAAATCCCCAGGCCCGATGAGATGTATCCCAGGCTGCTGAGGCAAGGGGCCCTGACACTAATTTTCAAATCCTCTCTGGCCACAGAAGAGGTGCCAAAGGACTGGACGACAGCGAATGTGGTACCATTATTCAAAAAGGGTAGTTGGGATAGTAGGTGAGCACTTGAAACACCAAAGCTTACAGGGTTATGGGCCAAGTGCTGGAAAATGGGATTAGAATAAATAGGTGGTTGATGGCCGGCACGGACACAATGGGCCGAAGGGTCTGTTTCTGTGCTGTATAACTCTGACTCTATGACTGAGGTTTGGTTAATGGCAAGAGACATACACCACCTACAAAATACAACCTGCATTTCCTGTCGTGAAATAAGATAATGACTGGTAGAAACGTTTGATCAACCATGATCAAATTGAGTGGTGATGCAGGTACAAAGGGCCAAATAGTCTACCCCCACCCAGTGTTAAACAACACAATGCGCTGTCCTCTGAAAACAGGTGTGGATGAAGAGACAACTCATTTATAGGCACTCACTTTCGTGAGTGTCTTGCCATCAGTAGCACTTTTAAAACTGAAATGATTAGGGTCAGAATTCGATGCATTATGTTTACTGTTGGTTTATTTTGAGTTTGAACAGTTTTTGTTGAGATAGTGAAGTGTTGTTGAGGCCTCATTGAAAAAGGAATGCAACATTGATTGAATGAAAATATAATCAGTTGAAATGGAGACTTGAAGCTCCATGGGACAATTGCTATATTTATCAGTAGTAGTTCTGCCTTCTCATGCTGTCAAGGTTGATCCTTACCTTTGAGCTTCCCCCATCAGCTAAACAAATTAATCAGCACCCCTATGGTTTACATAACACATGGGCAGGAATCAATTTTTTTTGCAACATTGATCTAAAACAACCCCCTTTAAAACAAAAGCAAAATTTCAAAGGCATTTTTGAACTTGAATAATTTGCCTTCGTGCAAAATGTACAATTTTAAAATAAATTGCACACCAAGATCTTTTTCCCTGTAAATGTAGGCCCATAGATTTTACATTTTACCTTCACACGGGTCACCGATTCCATACAGGGTGTTGTCTGCATACATGCAATTGGGAAGCGGAATGATTTTTGACACAGCCAGTTTAAAAATAGGATAGTGCCCCTGAACCATTTTATGACTCTATCATTCAAATCTTTACAATTGGTTTTCACTCGCTTATAAAAACTAGAATGGGATCAAATTAAGTGGAATCTATCCACTGCTACTGACATAGCATTTCCAGATTTTAAATCATTCAGAAAGCAGACATGGCTACAGTGCAAAGCTGGGTTTTCTTTCTGCTGGAGAGCTGAATTTTTTTTCTTTTTAAAAGTTAGCCTAAAGCAGATTGAGTGTTTCAAAACTTAAAGTTATATGACTGAATCAAGGATTGTGTTTTTTTTAAACCAAGGGAAAACACACTGAGCAAATTTTATTCATTCAGGCTAATTTAACCCCAGAATTGCTTGCAGAACAGAGGTTGACCCCTTAGGGAACTTACTGGCACCTGTACTGCTCCACATCTTACCCATAGTTTAAAACTGAATTTACAGAAAGCTCTGTGAACCTGCTTCTGTGACATGGTAAACTATCCCTCCTCCTGCTTCTCCATCCGTCTGCAGCCTTTGACATGATTGACCACATCATCCTCCTCCAACACCTCTCCACTATCTTCCAGCCAGGTGGAACTGTTCTCACTTGGTTCCATTCTTGCTTATCCAACCGTAGTAAGTGAATAACTAGCAACGGCTTCCACTCTACCTCTTGCACAATTACCTCCAGTGTCTCCCAAGGATCTATCTTTGGTCACCCCCTATTTCTCATCTCCATGCTGTCCCTCGGTGCCATGATCCAAGAAACAGGGTTAGTTTTCACATGTATGCTAATGTCACCCCAGCTATACCTCAGCACCACCTCCCCAAACTCCTCCACTGTTGTTGAATCATCAGACTACTTATTTGACATCCAGTGCTGGATAAGCAGAAATTTCCTCCAATGGTGGGAATACTGAAGCCATTGTTTTCACTCCCTGCTCCAAACTCTGTTTCCCAAACTATAGACTTCATCCCTCCCCCTTGCAATAGTCTGAGATTCAGCCAGTCTGTTCACAACCTTGGTGTTACATTCAACCCTGAGATGAGCTTCTGACCTCATACCTACACCACTACCTAAACTGTATTTCCACCTCTAACATCGCCAGACTTTGCCCGTCTCAGCTCACCTGTTGCTGAAACTCTCATTCAGGACTTTGTTACCTCTAGACTAGGCTATTCCAATGCTGGTCTCAATTCTTGGCTGATCTCCTACATTCTACCCTCTGCAAACTTGGTCAGCCAAAACTCTGCAGCCCATGTCTTAATTCATACCAAGTCCTGTCCCCATCACCACTGAGCTCACTGGCCCATATTAGCTCCCAGTCAAGCAACATCTTGATGTTAAAATTCTGACCCTCGTTTTCAAATCCCTCTATAGTCTCGCCCCTCGCAGTAATCTCCTGCAGCACCACAATCCTCATATCTGCACTCCTTTAATTCTGGCCTCTTCAGCATCCCTAATTTTAATTGCTCCACCATTGGTGGCCAGACCCTCAATAGCCCAGGCTCCAAGCTCTGGAATACCTTCCAAACCCACAAACTCTACCACCTTAAAGGGCAAGGAACACCACCACCTGCAAACTCCCCTCCAAGCCATCTGGCTTGGAATTATATTGCTATTCCTTATCTGTCACTGGGTCAAAAGTCTGGAACAGCACTGTGGATGTACCTAGACCACAGGGACTGCAGGAGTTCAAGGTGGCAGTTCACCACCACTGACTCAAGGGCAATTAAGGACAGGTAATAAAGATGCTGGCCCAGCCAGCAATGTCCACATCCCATAAAAAAAAGTTAAAAAAATCCTCCCTACCCCCTTCTCCACCACTCTACCTCACTTACCTCTGACAGTCCTTACAACCTAGCTCTTTGATCAAGCTTTTGGCCATCTGACCTAATATTTCCTTATGTGGCTCAGTGTCATATTCTGTTTTATAATGCTCCTGTGAAGCACCTTAGGTACCTTGTCAGGGGAGGCGGTGGCATAGCGGTATTGTCACTGACTAGTATTCCAGAGACCCGGGTTCGAA
Organism: Cetorhinus maximus; assembly: GCF_964194155.1. Taxonomy (NCBI): domain Eukaryota; kingdom Metazoa; phylum Chordata; class Chondrichthyes; order Lamniformes; family Cetorhinidae; genus Cetorhinus; species Cetorhinus maximus. The sequence goes on along the minus strand of NC_135895.1, from coordinate 18,059,712 downwards.
TCCCATCATGGCAGATAGTGAAATCTGAATTCAATGAAATTCGGGATTTAAAATCTGATTGTCATAAAAACAAATGATGAAGGTCCTTTAGGGAAGGAAATCTAACATACTGGCCTACTCCAGACCCACAGCAATGTGGTTGACTTTTAAAATGCCCTCTGAACAGGGGCAATTAAGGGTGGGCATGAAGCCACATGAATGGATTAAAAAAATATAGGGCCTTTAACATATTAGAAGTTGTTGCTGTTTGAATACAGAGGTATGAATGGTGCAGCTCTCCATCAGCATGGCTGCTTGCCATAGGGATCTGCACATGGCAGTTCCTCCCTCCGACTCAGAATGGAGGACGAATTCCTCCTTCTTGGAGGACTCCAAAAATTCCAGTCCCCAAAATTCTCAGTACCCGCAAACCATCGGAATAAAAGCAACTCTAATGCTGCCATGAAAACAACTTTTCACTATGTAAAACTTAAAATTACCACTGCATTAACTGTGCTGCTTTTTCCTTGGCTTTACACACACTATGTAGCTCGCAGAATCATCATTATACTCTGCTCAGTAAATCAGAGGTTCTTGCTCTGAAAGCTTGGCAGCTTTTTTTTTAAAACTTAAATTTGATTAACCAATTATCTCCCAGCATTCAGGAGGCTAATTTTAAGATTACTGACCAGGATGCATGTAGAAACACTCAGCAACTGACACCAGAATTGGTCTCCTCCATAGAGAGGCTGCATATCCCTCAATTTATTAATTTCCCACAGCCTTCAGGTTGTTACTAACTCAACGTAGGGCTGCTCAATTTAGAAAAGGAAGGAACGTGAATTTCTCAGTTGTGGTTTAATAAAAGATTAGTTTTACCGGTTGGATTTAAACGTAATTGATGTGAGTTACTCTGCATAAATTAATCTAAATTGGTAATACATGGTGTGATTTTTGAGTGTTGATGTGAAGCACTACAATTCTGGTTCTTTAGAGTAAATGGCACTCATCCACCCTCTGATCTTTGGCATGAGAGCTAGGTGAGTGTAGGAAGTGGTTGTGTGGAAAGAGGTGGGTTGGGGAGCAGTGGCACAGGGAACTGAATTCCCTGTACTCCGAACAGCACTAGTCTGCTTCTGTTGATTTGAAGGTAAGCATCTCTAGCGCACAGCACTTTTTCCCTCAACTTGGATAATGGTGAAAGTTTTGCCTTTTCTTTTGGGGAGGGCTTTGTAACTTTTAATTTGCACAATATTTATGTTTGTTGGGCCTTTACATATTTAGAAGCTGAAATCTCTGAGCTATGCCTCTCCACAGTGGCTCTGGATGTTGGTGCAGCACTGCTCCAGAATTAATTCAGCTTCTTTCTTTCCTCCAGTTTTCCCAGGGGAAACAAGAGGGACAAAGAACGAAAGAGGGTGGCTTTAAGTGTTTGGATGGACAGTCAGGATGCTGAAGAGAAATTTTATTCTCCTCTTATCCTAGATCCCTGGTCATTTCTGGTATAAATTTTCCAAGCCATTAGCGCACAATATGTGAGCAGCTTTTGCAATGTTAAAGGGTCTCTGTGCAATGCCAGGGCAGTTACTGTTTATTTTCTGACATGAAGTATTAACCTTTAGCAATGATTTTAGGGTCTGTGGGGTTTAACTCCTTGTATTGCTACTTCTGTTCCACAACAGAGCATTATTCTGGTGCAAGTCTTATGAAATCAAGTTTGTTTTAACTCAAAGAACGTAATTAGGAGCAGGGGACCATACAGCCCCTCAAATCTGCTCCACTGTTCGATACAATCATGGCAGACCTTCTACCTTAACTCCACTTTCCCAATCTCTGGATTCCCTCATCAAAAATCTTACAATTTCAGCCTTGAATGTGCTCAATGATGGTGCACTCAACTCTCTGGGGCAGAGAATTCCAAAGGTTCACAGCACTGACTGAAGAAATTTCTCTTCATCTCAGTCTCAAATGATTAATCCCTTATCCCAGGACTGTGCCCCTATGTTCTACAACTGCTGTCTACCCAGTCAAGCCCCCCTTCAGAATCTTATGTTTCAATGAGATCACCTCTCATTCTACTTCTAAAATCCAGGGAATATATAGGCCCACTTTACTCAGCCTTTCTTAGAGCAGCCCTCCCATCCCAGGGTTCAACCTGGTGAACCTTCCACATACCACCTCCAAAGCAAGTATATCCTTTCTTAAATATGGAGAGCAAAACTGCACAGAGTACTCCAGGCATGATCTCACCAAAGTTCTCTACAGTTGAGCAAAACTTCCTTATCCTTATACTCCAGTCCCCTTACAATAAAACTCAACATGCTATTCCCCTTTACTACCCTAATAAGATCAGGCCTTCAGTCTAGATACTTTTTTCTTTAAACATTGTATATGGGGAATTTTTCCCACCACGAAACGAAGAAATACTGGCCATTTTTATCTCGTGATAAAGCATTTAAAACAGGAACCTAATCATATTATAGCAATGCTAAAACTTGTATGCAGAAACTGAGTGGGTAATACACATCTCCAGCAGTAACTTGGGGATGAAACATATTACAGCACATCAGGGGGACATAATAGCTATGTCCCTGAAGAGGAATCTCCTAGCTTTCTATCAGCACATTCTTGATAGTGGCTCAAGACTTGTGTCCAAAACCAGAAGTGTGTGCTCTTCAGTGCCGGGACTTTGAACAGTATGTTTGGTAGATTGGCAACTGCTCACACTATGAAAGGGTACTTTATCATGGACTCTTCCTGTCCCCAATAGCAGAAAGTACAATTCCTGGGTCCTTCAGATAATATCTCCTTACACGCAACCCAATTTTTTGAAAAACGTATTCAATTATCAATTAGAATGCTGCAGGAAATTCAAGGAATAGCAAATTCAGCAGAATAAACTGATTACTCCACTGAGCAGCTGAATCAGAGGTCATATTCGTCTTACTTTAATGTTTACAACTCAATTCCCAGTTTTTAAATTGAAAAATTGATTAATAGACCCCCTTCCAGAATTTGGTCTGCAGTCTGCAAACACCCTGGGGTGCTTTACGATGTTAAAAGATGGTATACAGATGTAAGCCATTGTTATTACTCTCCTAGGTTGTGCTGTGCATGACCGATTTTTAAAAACTAGTTCTTGGGATTATGAGCATCGCTGGCAATTAAGGCCAACAATATTACCCATCCTTAACAGTCCTTGCTGAGTAGCTTGCTAGGCCATTTCAGAGGGCAGATAAGAGTCAACCATATTGCCGTGGGTATAGAGTCAGTAAGGATAGCAAATTTCCTCCCTTCCCCAGAAGGATAAAAGTGAACGAGATTGCTTTTTTTTTTAAAAAAGCAGCAATCTGGTAATTTCATGATCACCATTGCCAATCATCCAGATTTATGAATTAAATGAATTTAAATTCCCCAGCTGATGTCACAGAATGTGGTGGGATTTGAACTCCTGAATCCACAGCATTAGCCTGGGTCCTTGGATTACTAAACCAGTAACGTGGCCATTATGCTACCATCTGGTTTCTGCATTTGGTTGTCAATGGATTTTGTCCTGATTTAAATTTCTAACAATACAAAAATAAAAGCATCGAACTTTTACATAATCACAACCATTTTGCTTCTAAAAATACAAAAGCTCCAAGAAGAATTTTTGTTCAAATTCTGCTACTGCAGCTGGGGGATTTAACTTCAATCCTTTAAAGAAATCTTGAGTAAAGTCGATCATCAGAAACGATGAGTATGAAACTACCAGATTGTCGTAAAGTCTCGCTGGTTCAGTAATGTCCTTCAGGGAAGGAAATCTGTCTCTTTGGTCTGGTCGATATGGAACTCCAGGCCAACAAAAATGTGGTTGATTTTTCAAAACTACTCTCTGAAATAGCTAAGCAAACAATTGAGCAGAAAATACTGGAAATTCTCAACAGGTCTGGCAGCATCTATGGAGAAAGAGGAACAGAGTTAACTTTTCAGATTGATAACCCAGTTCTGATGAAAGGTCATTAATGCTACCTGACCCACGTATTTCCATCATTTTGTTTTCATTTGCGATTTCCAGCATTTGCAGTACTTTCCTTTTTTGTTTGTAGCAAGCTACTCAGTTGTGCCAAATTGCTACAGAAGTCTGCAGGACAGAGCCAAACAGACCATCCAGCATCAGCCTAGGCACTATGACATGTGACCAGCTTAGTCAATCCTGCAAAATCTAACACCTGGGGTCTTGTGCCAAAATTGGAACAGCTCTTCCACTGACTGAATCAAGCAATAGTCAAACTCTCAGAATCATACCTTACAGCCAATGTCCCAGACTCCTCCATCCCTGGGTATTTCCTCTTCTACTGGCAAAAATGGGCAAGGAAACCTTTTTTTAAAATATTAATTCACAGGATGTGGGCTTCGCTGGCTGGGCCAGCATTTATTGCCCATCCCTAGTTGCCCTTGAGAAGTTGGTGGTGAGCTGCCTTCTTGAACCGCTGCAGTCCATTTGGTGTAGGTACACCCACAGTGCTGTTAGGAAGGAAGTTCCAGGATTTTGACTGAGCGACAGCGAAGGAACGCCGAAATATTTCCAAGTCAAGATAGTGACTGGCTTGGAGGGGAACTTCCAGGTGGTGGTGCTCCCATCTATCTGCCGCTCTTGTCCTTCTAGATGGTTGTGGTCATGAGTTTGGAAGGTGCTGTCGAAGGAGCCTTAGTGAATTCCTGCAGTGCAACTTGTAGATGGTACACACTGCTGCTACTGTGTGTCGGTGGTGGAGGGAGTGAATGTTTGTGGATGTGGTGCCAATCAAGCGGGCTGTTTTGTCCTGGAAGGTGTCAAGATTGAGTGCTGAGAGCGCTGCACTGATCCAGGCATGTGGGGAGTATTCCACCACACTCCTGACTTTGGGGAGGCAGGAGGTGAGTTACTGATCGCATGATTCCTAGCCTCTGACCTGCTCTTGTAGCCACAGTATTTATATGGCTAGACCAATTCAGTTCCTGGTCAATGGTAACCCCCAGGAAGTTGATAGTGGGGGATTCAGTGATGGTAATGCCATTGAACATCAAGGGCGATGGTTGAATTCTCTTTTGTTGGGGATGGTCATTGCCTGGCACTAGTGTGGCACGAATGTTGATTTCCACATCTCAGCCCAAGCCTGGATATCGTCAGGGTCTTGCTGCATTTGGATGTGGACTGCTTCAGTATCTGAGGAGTCGTGAATGGTGCTGAACATTGTGCATCAGCAAACATCCCCACTTCTGACCTTATGTTGGAAGGAAGTTAATTGATGAAGCAGCTGAAGATGGTTGGGCCGAGGACACTACCCTGAGAAACTCCTGCGGTGATGTCCTAGAGCTGAGATGACTGACCTCCGACAACGATAACCATCTTCCTTTGTACTGGGTATGACTTCAACCAGAGAGTTTTCCCCGATTCCCATTGACTCCAGTTTTGCTAGGGCTTCTTGATGCCACACTTGTTCAAATGCTGCTTTGATGTCAAGAGCAGTCACACTCACCTCAGGGGTTCAACTCATTTGTCCATGTTTGAACTAAGGCTGTAATGAGGCCAGGCCCTGGCGAAACCCAAACTGGGCATCAGTGAGCAGTTTATTGCTAAGCAAGTGCCACTTGATAGTGCTGTTGATGACCCCTTCCATTACTTTACTGAAAATCGAGAGTAAACTGATGGGGCACTAATTTGCCAGGTTGGATTTGTCCTGCTTTGTGTACAGGACATACCTGGGCAATTTTCCACATAGCTGGGTAGAGCCAGTGTTGGAGTTGTACTGGAACAGTTTGGCTAGGGGTGCAGCAAGTTCTGGAGCACAAGTCTTCAGTACGATTGCCAGAATACTGTCAGGGTCCGTAGCCTTTGCAATATCCAGTGCTTTCAGCTGTTTCTTGATATCACGTGGAGTGAATCGAATTGACTGAAGGCTGGCATCTGTGATGCTGGGGACCTCTGGAGGAGGAAGAGATATATCATCCACTCAGCACTTCTGGCTGAAGATTGTAGCAAATACTTCAGCCTTATCTTTTGCATTGATGTGTTGGGCTCCCCCATCATTGAGAATGGGGATTATGTGTGGAGCTTCTTCCTCCAGTGAGCTGTTTAATTGCCCACCACCATTCACGACTGAATGTGGCAAGACTGTAGAGCTTAGGTCTGATCAATTGGTTGTGGGATCACTTAGCTCTGTCTCACTTGCTGCTTTTGCTGTTTGGCACACAAGTAGTCCTGTGTTATAGCTTCACCAGGTTGACACCTCATTTTAGGTATGCCTGGTAAGGTTCCTGGCATGCCCTCCTGCACTCTTCATTAAGCCAGAGTTGATCCCCTGGCTCAATGGTAATAGTAGAGTGGGGGGCATGCCAGGCCATGAGGTTACAGATTGTGTTCAAGTACAATTCTGCTGCTGCTGATGGCCCACGGCACCTCACGGATGCTAGATCTGTTTGAAACCTATCTCATTTAGCATGGTGGTAGTGCCACATAACAAAATGGAGAGTATCCTCAATGTGAAGGCAGGACTTTGTCTCCGCAACAACTGTGCGGTGGTCACTCCTACCAATGTTGTCATGGAAATGGCTGACCAGCTAAGTACATACTTTGGTTCTGTCTTCACAAAGGAGGACACTAATAACATACCAGAAATGTTGGGGAACACAGGCTTTATTGAGAGGGAGGAACTGAAAGAAATCAGTATTAGTCGGGAAATGGTTATTGGGGAAATTGATGGGATTGAAGGCCGATAAATCCCCAGGGCCTGAATCTACATCCCAGAGTACTTAAGGAAGTGGCCCTAGAAATAGTGGATGCATTGGTGGTCATCTTCCGAGATTCTATAGGCTCTGGAACAGTTCCTACAGATTGGAGGGTAGATAATGTAATCCCACTATTTAAAAAAGGGAGGCAGAGAAAAAACAGGGAATTATAGACCAGTCAGCCTGACGTCAGTAGTGGGGAAAATTCTAGAGACCATTATAAAAGATTTAATAGCTGAACACATGGAAAACAGAGGCAGAATCAGACAGAGTCAGCATGGATTTACAAAAGGGAAATCATGCTTGACAAATCTACTGGAATTTTTCAAGGACGTAATGAGTAGAGTTGATGAGGGGGAGCCAGTGGATGTGGTTTATTTGGACTTTCAGAAGGCTTTCTACAAAGTCCCACATAAGAGATTGGCATGTAAAATTAAAGTGCATGGGATTGGGGGTAGTGTATTGAGACGGATAGAAAACTGGTTGGCAGACAGGAAACAAAGAGTAGGAATAAACGGGTCTTTTTCTGAATGGCAGGCAGTGACTAGTGGGGTACCGCAGGGATCGGTGCTGGGACCCCAGTTATTCACAATATATATTAATGGTTTAGATGAGGGAACTAAATGTAATGTCTCCAAATTTGCAGATGACACAAAGCTGGGTGGGAGGGTGAGCTGTGAGGAGGATGCAGAGATGCTTCAGTGTGATTTGGACAAGCTGAGTGAGTGGGCAAATGCATGGCAGATGCAGTATAATGTGGATAAATGTGAGGTTATCCACTTTGGTAGCAAAAACAGGAAGGCAGATTATTATCTAAATGGCTATAAATTGAGAGAGGGGAATGTGCAACGAGACCTGGGTGTTCTCGTACCAATCGCTGAAGGTAAGCATGCAGGTACAGCAGGCGGTAAAGAAGGCAAATGATAGGTTGGCCTTCATAGCCAGAGGATTCGAGTACAGGAACAGGAATGTCTTGCTGCAATTGTACAGGGCCTTGGTGAGACCACACCTGGAATTGTGCGCGCAGTTTTGGTCTCCTTATCTGAGGAAGGATGTACTTGCTATAGAGGGAGTGCAGCGAAGGTTTACCTGACTGATTCCTGAGATGGCGGGACTGACATATGAGGAGAGATTGAGGCGGTTAGGATTATATTTGCTGAAGTTCCAAAGAATGAAGTGGCATCTCATAGAAACCTATAAAATTCTAACAGGACTAGACAGGGTAGATGCAGGAAGGATGTTCCTAATGATGGGGGAGTCCAGAACCATGGGTCACAGTCTGAGGATACGGGGTAGACCATTTAGGGCTGAGATGAGGAGAAATTTCTTCACCCAGAGAGTGGTGAGCCTGTGGAATTTGCTTCCACAGAAAGTAGTTGAGGCCAAAACATTGTATGTTTTCAAGAAGGAGTTAGATATAGCTCTTGGGGCGAAAGGGATCAAAGGATATGGGGAGAAAGCGGGAGCAGGCTATTGAGTTGGATGATCAGCCATGATCATAATGAATGGTGGAGCAGGTTCGAAGGGCTGAATGGCCTACTCCTGCTCCTAGTTTCTATGTTTCTTTCATTAGATAAAAATAGTTCTAATGAAAGATCACAGACCTGACCGTTATCTGTTTCTCTCTCCACAAACACAGCCAGGCTTGCTGAGTATTTCCAGCATCTTCTGTTTATATTTCAAATTTCCAGCATTTGTAGTATTTTGCTTTTGAGTTAGTGGATTAATATTTAGGGTAATCCTGTTCCTTTTTAAGAAATAGCACAGCTATATAAATTGCTACTTTCTTCATCAACCTGGAATGCATTTCAACCTCGAGAGCATTAAGAAATAGGAGCAGGAATAGACCATACAGCCCCTCAAGCCTGCTCTGCCATTCGATATAATCATGGCTGATCTTTGGCCTCAACACCACTTTCCTGCCCACTCCCCATATCCCTTCATTCCCTGAGACCAAAGATCCAACTATCTGAGCCCTAAATAGATTCAACGATGGAGCATACACGAACCTCTTGTGAGGGGAACTCCAATGATTCACAACGCTTTGAGTTAAGAAATTTCTCATCTCAGTCCTAAACGATCTACGCCTTATCCAGAGACTGTGCACCCCCCCACATGTTCTAGATTCCCCAGCCATGGGAAACAAAGTCTCAGTATCTACCTCGTCAAACCCTTTCAGAATCTTGTATGTTGCATTAAAAAAAGTCTAAAACAAAAGATGAAAGTTAAATTTTGAATGACCCAAGTAATGTTCCCACACTTGAGACAGACAGGTGATTATTACGGTGTTTTTAGCTTATTAAATTATTCATAATTGCCAAATTTTGTAGTGTTGGGGAGTTAGTTTAGAACAGTGCTAATACATGCCTTAAATATACAATTTTTTACCCTGTACTCTGATATGATTCCACAGACACTTCACCCAAATGATCATTCTTCATATGCAAGACTTAGACATTACAACAGTTACTACATTTTACATACACTACACTCCAGTAGTTTTGAAGCACTTTGGGATCCCCCTAGGTCATAAAAAGCCCTATATAAATGCATGATTTTTCAGCACCACTCGGTAGAACCAGAAGAGGGAAAAAAAACACACTGCTGAGATTCTTGCAATCTGACATTAAATGTAGTTCAGAAAGCCATTGAAATAACATTAATAAATTCAATTTAGCATCAAAACAAATCTCCCAAACATGCCAAAGATATAGCACACAACTGTTGGAAACACTTACTGCAAAAAGCATTTAAACTGCGAAGGTCTGAAATTCTCTACGTTGATGGCGTGCGGCTTCTCAGCATCCTGTTTCAACTGTTTTCCAGAAATTCTCTCAAAAAACTCTGGGACCCTCGCAAGCAACACCGCTTTGTGAGCCCGGAACACAGCTGCACCCACATGGAACGTGACATCTGTCTGACTTCCGTCTATAAGAATCCTTTCAAAGGAAAAAAGGTAGAACAGAACACTTCCTTCAATCAAGGTTTTTTGTGACAACAGCCTTTACCGGCTGGGCTATATTTCGCCAAGAGCTCGTTAGGCTGTGAGATTAAAAATAACTAGGCGACAAAGGCAACTGAATTATTCCCTCTGAAATGAATGAGCATTGCAAAGTATGAAAGATTGTGATAATATGCAAAATAACTACTGACACCTGTGTAATCAGATTGATTTGGAAACTTAAGTTTTTGAATATAGCTGAAAAGAGTTTTGTGTTGCCAGCTTCAACATCATGTCTCTTTTCAACTAAGTCTTTATTAAATATGCTACTAAAAGTTGAGAGCAGCAGCTAGTTACCAGCATCTTAAACCATTACTTCTGATGTGAAAGACTAGTAGAGCAAGTTATTTTATTTCACAATTTCCCCCTTTTTTGGAACCCAGTCATTCAACATGCTTCAGACATCTAAATAGATATTTAGAACTCGCTTTCAGAGGAGGGGGGCAGGACATTGATTTTCCTTCATAAAAAGATACTTATCTGTGAAAACAAGTCTCTTACTGCCAGTCATCTTAATGCAGCCTATTCTTTTTGACCTGATTAAAAGCAGCAGTGCAGAGAGAGCTGAAACTAAGTATAAATAGAAAACCTACACAAATTGTTCTCGTCTGTGATCACATTCACTTACCCCCTTCAAAAAAAATATATATACCTCCCGGATTTAGTGTCACTTCCAAAATAGACCACTGTCAACATCAAGGAAGCAAGTCTTGCCATTTCCCACCTAGTGCTGGGCAACCAGACCTTGAACAGGTTAAGAGAAAAAAAAAATGCAGCTATGCCCAAGACCCAACGCAAACTTCATTAAAATCCATCAATTTTGAATAATTAGGAACATTTCTTAAACCCCTTTAAAGTAGGGGATGTTCTGATGTTTCATTTAACAATCGAGTTCTTGCCAAACTTGGCTGGGATAAATTTCAAATATAACTTTCAAATATAATAATTTTCTAATGAATGTTCAAATGAGAAAAATCACTCTAGACTTTCAGCGAACAATGCAAAGATTAATATTTAAATTATACAAGACACTCATCTAGCTTAGCTGCACTATTCTAGGAAATTACTTTTGCAGGTGACATTCCATTTTAACCATTATGTGAAGTTTCCTTAGCTGTCAGCAAAGCTTCAAGTGCACTTGTTCCAAATAATTGCCACTTGAGAGCGCACTGGGATTGATTTCCTTTTCTCCCCAAAGACATTTTTTGCCCTATCTTCATTAACACAAAATGTTCTGCATATAAAATGCAACACAGCGTGTACCAGTAACTTGCACAAGGCTGACTCCATTTGATTTCAGTCAATTCTTCGGAATTTTTTTAAAAAAAAACTGTTTAACATCCAGTTAACATTTTTTTCTGCCACCTCAAATTTTCTGCCCCTCTTGGGTCGCAACCCCTTAAGGCTTTGCTCCTTCAGTGCCAGACACCCCCTGCAAACCTGGATAATGTCTGTACGCTAAATAACTGCAAAGACATCATGGTAGACCCCACTCCCACACATCCATCCCAGGTCAATGGACTGCCATTAGGAGCAGAAATTCTGACAGTTTTGCCCTCCTTAATCAAAGGACACCAAAGCCAATTGTGGTCCTGCTGCAATCTCAATTAAAATGAACTATTTCAGCATAAAATTTGTCTATGGATTTTCTGTTCTTTAACTATAAATGAATGGTATATCTAGCCTCTTATGTTTTCCTGCATATAGTTCAGCTAAGCCAATGGTTCAGTCCTTAACAGCTTGAATGTAAAGTCAAAGCCACATTGTCCTCTAGCTCTGGATACCACTCACTCAATGGAGGCTGAACTTTCTATCATTGTTACCAAGTTGGCACAACTATCCCCAAACCACTTCATTTTACCACCTCCTCTGCCAATTTTCTTCAAAAACCAACCCTATTTCCAGTTCTCCCATCCATCTTAATCTTACTCATTTCTCCTGATGCTTCCCTGCCTTTGTAAAGGTGAGCCAAGAGCAACATTTACATGACAGATGCTGGGGTTGTCATGCCAAGAAGGCATGAAAAGAAAATCTAAAAGAAATTTGTTTCTCTTCCATATTCTCTTGTTTAAATTCTGTTTTTAGAACGAACAATTGCTGGGCTGATAAAATAGCCACATGCTGGTAGTTCTGTAAAATTCTGAGCAGGTCCAGTAGACATAGGCGAACTCATCAACCTCCTGGAATGTGACTTGTATTGTATGAACATTCCAGCCAAGCCAACGCTGAGCTAATAGACAAGGCATCTGAACCAGCCAACTCTAGACAAAGGCTGAGCTATTTGTGACTCATCTCCAACATTATGCTAATGGATCCACAGTTACCTGCTCAAAATACAATGGGTTTTAACAAGGGGGCCTCATAAGCTGAATGGCTCAACCTGAAACCACCCTGTCATGTGACCAAGGTTGGAGCTGTTTGAATTGCTTTAATTACTACAGAGGCATGAGGGAGGAGCTGGCCAGAATTGACTGGGAGATGAGCCTAGCAGGAAAGACAGTGGAACAGCAATGGCAGGAGTTTCTGGGAGTAATTTGGGAGACACAGCAAAAATTCATCCCTAGGAAGAAGAAGCATACCAAAGGGAGGACAAGGCAACCATGGCTGACAAGGGAAGTCAGGGACAGCATAATAGCTAAAGAGAAAGCATACAATGCGGCGAAGAGCAGTGGGAAACCAGGGGATTGGGAAGCCTACAGAGACCAACAGAGGACAACTAAAAAAGAAATAAGGAGGGAGAAGATTAAATATGAGGGTAAACTAGCCAGTAATATAAAAGAAGATTGCAAGAGTTTTTTTAGATATATAAAAGGTAAGAGAGAGGCAAAAGTGGACATTAGGCCGCTGGAAAATGACACTGGAGAAGTAGTATTGGGGAACAAAGAAATGGCGGAGGGACTGAATAAGTACTTTGCGTCAGTCTTCACAGTGGAAGACACGAGTGACATCCTCAAAATTCAAGAGAGTCGGGGGCAGAGGTGAGTATGGTGGCCACTACCAAGGAGAAGGTGCTAGGAAAACTGAAAGGTCTGAAGGTGGATAAATCACCTGGACCAGATGGATTACACCCCAGAGTTCTAAAGGAGATAGCTGAAGAGATAGTGGAGGCGTTAGTGGTGATCTTTCAGGAATCACTGGAGTCAGGGAGGGTCCCTGAGGACTGGAAAGCCGCTAATATAAACCCTCTGTTTAAGAAGGGAGTGAGGCAAAAGACGGGAAATTACAGGCCGATTAGCCTGACCTCGGTCGTTGGTAAGATTTTAGAGTCCATTATTAAGGATGAGATTTCAAAATACTTGGAAGTGCATGGTAAAATCGGGCAAAGTCAGCACAGTTTAATCAAGGGGAGGTCAAGCCTGACAAATCTGTTAGAATTCTTTGAGGAGGTAACGAGTAGGTTAGACAAAGGAGAGCCAATGGATGTTATCTACTTGGACTTCCAGAAGGCCTTTGACAAGGTGCTGCACAGGAGGCTGCTCAGTAAGTTAAGAGCCCATGGTGTTAGAGGCAAGGTACTAGCATGGATAGAAGATTGGCTGTCTGGCAGGAGGCAGAGAGTGGGGATAAGGGGGTCCTTCTCAGGATGGCGGCCAGTGACTAGTGGAGTTCCACAGGGGTCAGTGTTGGGACCACAACTTTTCACTTTATACATTAATGATCTAGATGAAGGAACTGAGGGCATCCTGGCTAGGTTTGCAAGTGATACAAAGATAGGTGGAGGGACAGGTAGTATTGAGAAGGCAGGGAGGCTGCAGAAGGATTTGGTCAGGTTAGGAGAATGGGCAAAGAAGTGGCAGATGGAATACAACGTGGGGAAGTGTGAGGTCATGCACTTTGGTAGGAAGAATAGAGGCATGGACTATTATGGGGAGAGAATTCAGAAATCTGGAATGCAAAGGTACTTGGGAGTCCTAGTCCAGGATTCTCTTAAGGTTAACTTGCAGGTTGACGCGGTAGTTAGGAAGGCAAATGCAATGTTGGCATTTATTTCGAGAGGACTAGAATATAAAAGCAGGGATGCGCTGCGGAGGCTTTATAAGGCTCTGGTCAGACCACATTTAGAATATCATGAGCAATTTAGGGCCCCGTATCTCAGGAAGGATGTGCTGGCCCTGGAGAGGGTCCAGAGGAGGTTCACGAGAATGATCCCAGGAATGAAAGGCTAAACATATGAGGAACGTTTGAGGACTCTGGGTCTATACTCGATGGAGTTTAGAAGGATGAGGGGGGATCTGATTGAAACTTACAGAATACTGAAAGGCCTGGATAGAGTGGACGTGGGGAAGATGTTTCCATTAGTAGGAGAGACTAGGACCTGAGGGCACAGCCTCAGAGTAAAGGGAAGACCTTTCAGAACAGAGGAGAAACTTCTTTAGCCAGAGAGTGGTGAATCTATGGAATTCATTGCCACAGAAGGCTGTGGAGGCCAGGTCATTGAGTGTATTTAAGACCAAGATAGATAGGTTCTTGATTGGTAAGGGGATCAAAGGTTACGGGGAGAAGGTGGGAGAATGGGGTTGAGAAACTTATCAGCCATGATTGAATAGCGGAGCAGACTCGATGGGCCGATTGGCCTAATTTCTGCTCCTATGTCTTATGGTCTATACAGCTTTTGGGCTCTATCTTCAGTTTCTGTTTAACCTCAGATAATAGGACTCCAGGCTATGGCAGCCTGCCCCTGACCTTCATCTCTCTCAAAGCCTAGGCTCCAGAAAGAATCCTGCATTTCGCCTACAAAGTGAACTTAACTCCCAGAATACAAGAATACTTTGCTGTATCTTCACCTGAGCTCCTGGGAAAAAGACCAGGACTTCTGCCAGACAAAGCCTACTGAAAGAACCTTCTGTGGACAATGACTTACTGAAACCCAGACTCAAGTGAAACAATGATTCCTATTTTTTCTTTGCCCTGTACCCCTTTCCTTCACTTGTCCCTCTTTTACTTTGAGAATGTACCGGAATTACATAGCAACACCCCCCTCCCCGCCTTTTGAGTGTCTGCAACATAAAACTAACCCTTTCTCAAGTTTGCTGTGGGGTTATTAGTAGAGGATTGGATCACTCCAAAACTGAGGTGTTGGAAAAATACTTAAAAGGGGGAAATAAAATATTTTTTTTTAAAAAAAACTTGTTTACGGCCCAGTGGTGAGAAGAAAAAAAATCAGGGCTGTTTAAATTAAACCCCCTCCTGTCTGTAGCAGGCGGGAGGGGGGAGACTTTTACTGAATCTGCCATCTTTGCAAGCATTACAAGCTCAGCTCATCTGTATTCAAGGTCGACAGTACTCAATTTCCCCCTCTTGGTTTAAAAACAACAAAATCCAGCACATCCTGGTTTTCACCTAGATTTCTACATGCATCTCAACATGGCCTGCACCACTTCAGAGGGGCAAACAGTCTCCTCCATAGCTTACCTTCATTTCCCATGAAGTATGACTTCATTACATTTTACAGCCGGAGATTGGGTGTCAAAAAGAATCTTGCTAATCACTGTCACAGAAATTAAAACACTTCAGATTGGGGCAGGAACAAAAGAAAACAGAGAAGACACTGAGGGAGGGGCCAGCAAATAAAGAGCAAGATCAATCACGCTGCATTCAGAGAAAGGGGAACGTGAAATCAGCAGACCGGAGAGGAGCATGGAGACCAAGACCAGAATAAGCATGGGCAAGACATGGGTAGGACTGAGAATGGGACAGGATGCCAACAGCTTGTCCAGGATGATCTCAGGAGAAAGGAGAACGGACAAACCAAAGCTCACTCTCTCAGCTTTGGCAACCCTGTTAAGGGGAGGCCAACTACAGTACTATCATATTATTGTACTTCTTCTAATTGGTCCACTATTTAACAAGGGAGGAAGAGAGAAAACTGAAAACAACTGACCTGTTAGCCTTACATCAGTAGTAGGGAAAATGCTAGAATCTATTATTAAGGATGTGATAAGTGGACATTTGGATAATAATGATTTGATTCAGCCTAGTCAACATGGATTTATGAATGGGAAATCATGTTTAACGAACCTGTTGGGAGTTTTTTTTTGAGAATGTTACTAACAGTTGATAAAGGGGAGTCAGTGGACATTGGATTTTCAGAAGGTTTTTGATGAAGTCCCCCACAGGAGGTTGATTAGCAAAATTAAAGCAAATGGGATATGAGGTAATATGCTAGCCTGGATTAATGATTGGTTAACAGGCAGAAAACAGTAGAATAAACAGGTCAGCCTCTTGTTGGCAGGCTGTGACTAGTGGGGTACCACAGGGATCAGTATTCGGGGCCCCAGCTGTTTACAATATATATCAATGATTTGGAACTGGAGACCAAATGTAATATTTCCAAGTTCGCGGATGACAAAACTAGGCGGGAATGCGTGTTGTGAGGAAGGTGCCAAGCGGCTGCAAAAGAATTTGGACAGATTTAGTGAGTGGGCAAAAGCATGGTATATGGAATATAATGTGGAAAATATGAGCTTCTCTGCTTTGGTAGGATGAACAGATACACGACATTTTTTAAAAATGGTAAGAGATTAGAAAAGTGCAAATGTACAAAAGGACCTGGGTGTCCTCATCAATAAGTCACCTGAAGGCTAACATGCAGGTGCAGCATGCAATTAGGAAGACTAATGGTATGTTTGCTTTTATCACAAGAGGGTTTGAGTACGGGAGTAGCAAAGTCTTGCTTCAATTGTATATCATCTTGGTTAGACCACACCTGGAGTACTGTATGCAGTTTTAGTCCCCTTACCTTAGGAAGGATATTATTGTCATTGAGGGAGTGCAATGAAGGTTCACCAGACTTGTTCCCGGGATGGCGGGACTGTCCTATGAAGAGAGCTTGGGGAAACTGGGCCTATATTCTCTAGAGTTTTGAATAACGAGGTAATCTTATTGAAACCTACAAAATACTTAAAGGGAGAGACAGGGTAGACACAGGTTAAGATGTTTCCCCTGGCTGGGTAGAGTACAACCAGGGGACACAATTTCAGAATAAGGGGGAAGCCACTTAGCACCGAGATGAGGAGGAATGTTTTCACTCAGGGTTGTGAATCTTTGAAATTCTCTACCCTGGAGGAATATGGAAGCTCAGTCATTGACAGATTTCTAAATACCAATGATGCAAAGGGATATGGGGATAGTGTGGGAAAAAGGCATTGAAGTGGATGATCAGTCATGATTGCATTGAATGGCGCAGCAGACTCGATGGGCTGAATGGCCGACTCTTGCCCCTATGTTCCTCCTGCCCACAAGTATTCCGCAGATAGTCATAATAGTCTGCAGTCTGCTACATAAAGGCCCAAGAAAGGGGGGGGGGGGGGGGAGGAGTGCCCTTTTAAAAGGAAAGTCTGACGTACATGAAATATTTTGCCATGCTTATGTTTGTCTAAATAAGTGACTTCAAGGGAATTTATTATATGTGAAACACAACAGGGCCACTATATCACATAAATGATGAAAGAACAGTTTGCAATAACAAGAATATTTACCAAATAAAACATTCCTTTCACTAAATATTATGGGAAGTAATTTTCATACCCGAGAAGATCCTGGTTTAACTGCAGAGCCAGTGTTTCTTTCAATATTTGTCTTTCATTTTGTGCTCTGTCTTGGAAACCATTACTGTTTTCTAGATTTGGTACTCTTTGTACAATTCCTCCATTCCATGTTGCCATTTCTAGGTTCTTAATAATAGTCTTGTTGGTATTTCTTCGTATTCATCTCAGAGGAAATAATCTATTTTTGAAAAAAGTAAAAAAGACTTGACCAATTAAGTTGCACAAGGCACAATCCACATTATTCTGTTAAGCCAGGAAAACTGGATGCACTGATCCTGCCAGCTCCAATTCAGGTGCCTCTGATTTTCAACTGCACGTCACTCAATTTCCAAAACAGGTGACCAGGAGTTGAATTTCTACCTCAACGTGTGTCATGTTAGTATCCCACTTGCTCTCTTATTTAACTCATTAAATGTACAGTTATAAATGGCAATGCAATAATTTAAAATAGATATGAAATCTGTCAGTAGCTGTATTTCAATCTTAGGATACCACCATTTATAACTCATCACAAAGCAACACTATTTGACAATTACAATAAATTACTTTCTAAATCTTGCACTACTCCACAATGCAGTTATACTATCGAGCATCAATCTACTAAAATTTCACAGGAATTTACATGCGGCGGTTATTTCAATTTAATCAACCGTTGTGTTTACTCTCATCAATCGTTCATTTAAATAGTTGCTAAATTAATGCAGGATGCATAAACATTCAACTTAAAGGAAAAATGAACTTGTATCGCAGCCTCAGGGACATCCCAAAGCACGCAACAAATTTAAAGTGTGGTGCATAGTCAGTATTATAATGTAGGAAATTTGTGCACAGTAATGAGATAAACATCAAACTAATCTGTTTTGTCGTCTTTCCTGGTCAGCTACAAAAATTCCCCTACTCCTTTTTGAATAGTGCCATGGGATCCTTTACATTTACCAGAGAAGCCTAGGTCTCAATTGAATATCTTTTCCAAAAGACAACACCTCCATCAGGGCAGTTCTTTCTCTGTACTGCAGCTTATGCTCAAGTCTTTGGATTGGGACCTGAACACTCAATCTTCTGACTAAGGTCACAGTGCTATCACTCAGTCACAGTAATACCTTTGCAGAGTACAACTCACTGCATGGTATTTACTCTGTATTAGGTTACCAATTGAAAAAAAAAATTGTGGGATTTAAAAATATTACAAAGTAGCAAATTTACAGCTACTGCAACTTTCTCTGTACAGTATTGTTAAATAAAGTGGGCATGATTAGTATTAAACCCCATGCCCTATGAAATACATATACTAGGATGGTGGATTCAGTGGCAATGAACAAAATTATGAGGCTGAGGTAATCAACCATAAGAATGTAGCTTAACTGGCTTTTATCATCTAAACCCTATGCTGAGTGACTTCTTTAAATCTATAAATTGTTCATTTAAAAGGCATTAATTTGTTAATATAACCATCTGTTTTGAGTTGACAACTGCCTACAAGGGATTAAACCCAAACAACACAGATTGCAGTCAAACCTAAATGGTTTACTTTTCTGCATCTTGCTTGTACTAATATTTTTTTCCTGCTCCAGGCTATTAGTTTGATAAATTCAGTGCTATAATGCAAATTTGTTTTCTTTGAAAATTTTTATAACTGGAGTGCCACCTTTAAATTATAAATCAATGCGAATGTCAACTTGAGTAAATTGCAAACAAAACAATACCATTAAACATATAAATACAGCTGAAAGTATGCAATGCAAACTTTCCTTTATACAATGCACTGAACAGCACAAAGTGACTTTCTATTCCCCTCCCCTGAAGTTTCAATCATAGCCTCAGCCAACAACAAACCCAGCAACTGTTTAACATTTGAGTGACCCACTTGTTCAGAATATCTACCATACGATGCATATCATCGTAAGTACTGATTTTTTTTTTTTGCTGGGAGTGGAGGGAGATAAAAGAGGCAGAAAATAAGACATAACAAAATTGAAAGGGGGCCGGGGGGATGGAGGGGGCGTGGGCAAACAAGCGGAGGAGCTCATCCTAGAATTCACATTACCTCCGGTAGAACTCACTGGGGTTGTCAGCGAAATACTAAGCTCTTCGGCTGCGCGTACATACATACACACGCCCACGCTTACACCATGGGTTTAGGCCAAGCCACACCGGCAACTCTTGAAAGAGGTCAGAGCATACGGCGAGGCGTTTGAGCTGGGGAGGAGGGGGGAGTGATGGTGGTCAGCTTTCTCTCTCTAATTCTCTTTAAAAGTGGCAGGCACCCGAATGAAGCACCAGGAAAGGCGGATTTAAAGTGCAACCCCAAGAAGCAATGAGGAGCCTCCCCCCCAGCAGCTGGGTTCCCTGCGCGCAGGGCAGGGCGGTGCGGTAATGTTGCTTAAGCGCTGGGCTGAGGCGTCCCTTTTAAACTCCACTGCTCCCGCTCCCACTGTACCCTCTCTCTCTCTCTCTCCTCCGGCAGCTGTTGCTAAGCTCCGTTTGGCTACAAAAACACTTCGAAACACCGGCTTCCTGACGTCACAATAGAATGGCACCCTTCCCCCATTTTCATTGGCTGACGCCGCGTGTCACGTGCTATCAACTGGCCAATCGGGAGCTACAGCCTTTGTCCTCCCCAGGTAGGCTCTCTCCAGTCTACCTGTCATTGAAATATAAATGGGGAAGGGGAAGGGGGTGGGGGGAACGGGCTGGTGACGGCATCTGTGGGGGAGGAAAACTCTTGTCTTTCTCCATAGGTGCTGCCACACCCGCTGTTTTTCCAGCATTTACTGCTTTTGTTCTCAAACTCCCAGCACCTGCAGTTTCTTTTTGCTTTTGTACCTGTGCCTAAGGCACCGATTTAAGGTAATTGTGAAAATAACCGGAGGCACAACAAAGATTTTTTTCTTTGCACAACGTGTGATTAGGATCTGGAATGCACTACCTCAGTGTATGGAGGGGGCAGATTCAATTGGGGCTTTTAAAAGGGAATTGGACTATAATCTGAAGGGAATAAAAATTGCAGGGCCTTGGGAAAAAGGCAGGGGTTTTTGTATGTTCAGTAGGTCTCACAGAGAGGTTCTGAGTCTTATATGGTTGAAAATTAAGTATTTATTGACAACAAATTACTGTGTACAAATACATAGGGTATAGCCTAAGCTATGAGCTAACTCCATGCTTGCTTCTGCACAGGTCTCTGTCCAGTCCACAAATGACTCTAGTCTCAGGTCATGTGTCTCTTTACATCACACTGTCCCACATTAACCCTTGCTACGCCAGGTACCCTCATACTACAGGAATGTGGGACAAGGCAAGATGCTCTTGCAGACTGCCGGCATGGACATAACCTTTGCATGACCTTAGCCTTTATTGCAAGGGGATTGGAATACATTAATAAACAAGCCTTGCAACAATTGTACAGGGTTCTAGTGAAACCACATCTGGAATACTGTGTGCAGTTTTGGTCTCCATATTAAAGAAAGGATATATTTGCAGTACAGCGAAAGTTCACTAAATTGGTTCCTGGCATGAGGGGATTGTCTTATGATGGGAGGCTGAGTAAATTGGATTTATATTCTCTGGAGTTTAGAAGAATGAGAGGTGATCTAATTGAAACCTACAAAATTCTGAAGGGGCTTGATAGGGTAGATGCCGAGAGATTGTTTCTCCTGGTCGGGGAATCTAAAACACGGGGGCACAATCTCAGGATAAGGGGCCTATCATTTAGGACTGAGATGAGGAGAAATTACTTCACTCAAGTCTTTGGGATTCTGTACCCCAGAGGGTTGTGGATGCTCCATCGTTGAATACATTTAAGGCTGGGAATAAACAGATGTTTGGCCTTTCAGGGAATTAAGAGATATGGGAAAATAGGAAAACTCATCCTTAACATGTCCCTGCTCATATGACAGAGTCACATGAGGACACATGTTTTTAACATTTTTAAATTCTTTATTTATGTTTTTAAAATTCTTCAGCTCCTTGAGGCAGCTCTGAGTCTTCAGGGAGCTTTCAGCGCACACACCCACACACAAGCGCAAACTTTCACGCTCGCCCTCTTCCCGGCACCCCTACCCAGGCAGCGCTGAGTCTCTCAGCGCGCGTTTCACACTGGCTGGCTGTTACTTGGCCAGCCAGCGTGAAATCGCGGTCGGGGTCTGATCACAGGTGGCAGTCAGTTTCGCGACCACTCCCGGGCCCACCCTCCACGCCCACCCGATGAGGTAAAATTTCTGCCTCATAACCCTGTGAATCGGGAGCAGGAGTATACCATACGGTCCCTCGAACATGCCCTGCCGCTCAATGCGATCCTCACTGATCTTCTACCTCCTCACTTTCTTGCCATAATCCTTGATCCCCTTAATTCTCTGAAAATGGACCTTTGTTGTATGAAAAAATCCAATGTTAACAAATACAAAGCTTCTCCACAACCACAATTGACAAAAAGCAGCAGGAAATAAAGATTGAAACATTTTTTGGTACTTCTCCTGTTACCAGAATACTGCTGTGGCAAACAATGAGCTGGGCACAGGGTAGATAAAGTTAATCATGACTTTGGAATATGAAGACAGGTTTTACAAAAAATAATTGCATCATCCCATGCCTTTCCAGAACAGTACTGAATAATTTAAAAATAAAAACAGAAATTTCTGAAAATACCTAGCAGGTCAGGAAGCATCTGTGGAGAGAAAAACACAGTTAACATCTCAGGTCAATTGTCTTTCATCAGAACTGTTGTGTATTTTTAGCAGTTCTTGTTTTTATTTCAGATTTCAAGCATCTGCAGTAGTTTGATTTTGTTTCACTGAATAATTTTTTGTCTGTTTTCCTTTTCCTTTCCCCCTTCTCCTTGTTGTTGACTCTTGTTTAACTATGGCTCCATGGACAACAGTAATTCTCCAAACCGTATTTCACCTGTGACCCTAAAGGGATATAATTGGCATTCTGGGAACTCTGAACAATGAAGGCTGCCTGGGATCCAGTATTCAAAGATTGGTAGCGGGCAGAAACTGAGGACAGAGTAACGCAAACTTTACAACCCATAATTATCATCAACCCCTAGTTGAAGCCATGAAGCCACCACCCAAATGTAAATGATCCGCAGAGTAGAAATAGAGCCAGGGCCTAAGGAGCAGCCTAGAGTGAATGGACATTCTGCTCTGCTAGATTTGGATTCTAATTGGGGCAGGTGGGGTGCAGATGCCATGGCCCAATTATCAGCAAGGGTGAGGCAGTGGCAAGTGGTAATGTCACCGGACTAGTAATCCAGAGGCCCAAGGCTAATGCCCTGGGTACAGGGGTTCAAATCCCATTTGGCTGGTGGAATTTAAATTCAATTAATAAATTTGGAATTAAAAGCTAGTCTACAAAATGGAATGGAATCAGACAGACCACCCAGCATCGAACTAGGCACCGGAAACAAGAACTGCACACCCAACCTGTTGAACTTGCAAAGTCCTCATTACTAACACCTGGGATCTTGTGCCAAAATTGAGAGGGCTGTCCCACAGACTAGTGAAGCAACAGTCATACTCACAGAATCATACCTACAGACAATGTCCCAGACACCACCATCACTATCCCTGGACATGTCCTATCCTATGGCAGGACAGACCCACCAGAGACGGCAGCACAGTGGTATACAGTTGGAAGGGAGTTGCCTTGGGAATTCTCAATATTGAATCGGGGCCCCATGAAGTCTCATGGCATCAGGTCAAACAAATCAGGGCAAGAAAAGGTCCTGCTGGTTACCAGCAATCACCCTCCTTCAGCTGATGAATCAGTACTCCTCCATATTGAACACCACTTGGAGGAAGTGCTGAGGGTGGCAAGAGCACAGAATGTACTCTGGTTGGGGGACTTCAATGTCCATCACCAAGAGTGGCTCGGCAGCACCACTACTGACTGAGCTGGCCAAGTCCTAAAGGACATAGCTGCTAGACTGGGCCTGTGGCAGGTGATGAGGGAACCAACAACAGGGAAAAATCTACTTGACCTCATCCTCACCAATCTACCTGTTGCAGATGCATCTGTCCATGGCAGTATTGTTAGGAATGGCCACTGCACATCCCTTGCGGAGATGAAGTCCTGTCTTCATATTGAGGATACCCTCCATTGTGTTGTGTGGCACTATCACCGTGATAAGTGGGACAGGTTTTGAACAGATCTAGCAACTCAAAACCAGGCATCCACGAGGCGATGTGGGTCATCAGCAGCAGCAGAGTTGTATACAACCACAATCTGTAACCTCATCGCCCACCATATCCCCCACTCTACCATTACTCCAAACCAGGGGATTGACCGTGGTTCAATGAAGAGTGCAGGAGAGCATGCCAGGAGCAACACCAAGGAATACCTAAAAATGAGGTTTCAATCTGGTGAAGCAACAACACAGGACTACTTGCATGACAAACAGCAAAAGCAGCATGCAATAGATCTAAGTGATCCTACAACCAACGGATTAGATCTAAGCTCTGCATTCCTCCGACATCCAGTCGTGAATGGCAGTGGACAATTAAACAACTAACTGGAGGAGGAGGCTGCTCAAATATCACAATCCTCAGTAATGTAGGGGCCCAGCACATCAGTGCAAAAGTCAAGGCTGAAGCATTTACAACAATCTTCAGCCTGAAGTGCTAAGTTGCTGATCTATCTTGCCAGCCTCCTGAGGTCACAGCTGCCAGTCTTCAGCCAATTCGATTCACTCCACATGATACAAAGAAACGGCTAATGGAACGGGATACTGCAGATGCTATGGGCCTTGACAACATTCTAGCAATATTACTGAAGACTTGTGCTCCAGAACTAGCTGTGCCCTTCGTCAAACTGTTCCAGTACAGCTACAACGCTGACATCTACCCAGCAATGTGGAAAACTGCTCAGGTATATCCTGTCCACAAAAAGCAGGACAAATCCAATGCGGCCAATTACCGCCCTGTCAGTCTACTCTTGATCATCAGCAAAGTGATGGAAGGTGTTCTTGATAGTGCCATCAAGTGACACTTACATGGCAATAACCTGATGCTCAGTTTGGGTTCTGCCAGGGCCATCCAGCTCCTGACCTCATTACAGCCTGTTCTGACCGATGCAGTTGGTAAAGCGGTGTTATTTTAAAAATCCCAGAGGGAAACTTTAAACAACTGTCATAACCTATAATTTTAAGTGTTATGTTTGAGATGCGACTCTAAACTCAGGAATCAGACCACTAGTTCTCAAGGTTTTACATTAAGCTAAATGAAACATTTTATTAATTTGCACAGGTTAAAATATATGTACACATGGCTACAAATTATTTTCCACAAATTCCCAAACTAATCTCCATTAAGGCAACAGCAACCCATAGACTTAACCAAACACTAGGCAAAGCATTTTCACCTTACGAATTCAGAATGAGATTCTTTTCACCGTGGAGCTAGTTGGACCAGTAGGAGGCTTACAGCCTTTTGATTTTACATTGCCTCTGCCTGCCCGCCTGAAAACTACTGAAGTTATTCCTACCAGCCTCACTGAATGTTAATTCTCATTGTATCAACAACCTCTTTGAACTTCACCTTTTAACAATGAAACCCCTTTCATAATACCAATTTTATTAGTAATATAAACATATTGCTTGGTAGCTGATAGAACGGCATCAATTTTCACCCCACTTCTTGAATGCTCTATTCAAAAAATGCAAAAGCACGCTATCTCTCTTACATTTCAAAACTAGTACTTATCAAAGCACCCAGACTAGCTGGCTTTAATCCAATTAAGACACACCCACAGAGTAAGCCTCTATTTTAAAAGAAAAATATTTTCCAAAATATTATATACATTAATAGCTTCATGAAAAGCCTTAGCCCAAACATGAACAAAGCTGAACTCAAGAGGTGAGATGAGAGTGACTACCCTTGACATCAAGGTAGCATTTGACTGAGTGTGGCATCAAGGAGTTCTAGCAAAACAGAAGTCAATGGGAACTGGGGGCAAACTCTCCGCTTGTTGCAGTCATACCTAGCACAAAGGAAGATGGTTGTGGTTGTTGGAGGTCAATTATCTCAGTCCCAGGACATCATTGCAGTAATTCCTCAGGGTAGTGTCCTAGGCCCAACCATCTTCAGCAGCTTCATCAATGACCTTCCTTCCATCATTAGGTCAGAAGTGGGGATGTTCGCTGATGATTGTACAATGTTCAGCACCATTTGTGACTCCTGAGATACTGAAGCAGCCTGTGCCCATGTGCAGTAAGACCAGGACAACAAACCCGCAATCTCTACCATCTAGAAGCACAAGGACAACAGATGCAGAGGAACACCACCACCTGCAAGTTCCCCCCTGAGCAACACACCACTCTGACTTGGAAATATTGTTGTTCCTTCACTGTCGATGGATCAAAATCCTGGAACTCCTTTCCTAATAGCACTGTGGGTGTGCCTACACTACATGGACTGCAGCGGTTCAAGAAGGCAGCTCACCATCACCTTCTCAAGGTTAATTAGGGATAGCCAACAAAAATTCTGATGTAGCCAGTGACTCCCACATTTGGTGAAAGAATTTAAAAAAATTTTTAAAATGTTACTTGCCTTGAAGAGCATTGCAACTGATTTCAATTTTGTTCTTGTCCAACCACACACAGCCATCATTTGATAATTACCATGAGTTGGAGCCTTGGCTGCTTTTTTATCTTCTTCACTTTGGTCAGTAGTCTCCCAACACCTGCCCTAGTTTACAGCAGCCAACCAAACACAGACTAGGAAATGAATGGATATCTGCTTCTACAGGATTGGATACTTCACTGGCTCACTAAGTCATGAGAGGTATCACTACTTTTCAACAATTACTATTATTTATTTTGTTACGTTTTGCCAGGACTAAAACTGATCCAGGAGGAGGAGGCCAGGGTAGGCATACAAAAAAAATGTTTTAAAGATTCTATGAAAGCAACTTGTGCGGCCTTAACCATTCTCTGGTATAAGGGGTACATAGCTTTAAATCAAGTCTCACTCTCGGCCGTAGGAGTTTTTAGCTCCTGCCTCTTGCAAGCTCTTAGTTTTAGCAGTGCAGAGTTAAGTTCAGAGCCTCTGGCTCTTCATTATTCTTTAGTATTGCATTACAGTTTGTATTATTCTTGTACCCAGGTTTTGTACTGAATTCTGTATCCTTTTGGAGTAATTCCCAGTTATGGTGTATGGTCATTATTTGTATTCTGTCTTTCCCCATCTACATTGCTGATATTTTTGTAGCTGGGACCAGCTGCTGCTCTCTTCACTGGTGTCATTGAACTTCCTTTTTGAGGTTGTGGAAACTTGAAGTTGCTAAAATTGTTTGAATTGGCCTGCAATTGATTGTTTCAGCTGGTATTGCAGAGTTAACAATAAACTAATTCTAAAAACAGAAACCAAAACTTTTATTACTCAATTTACCTTCTAATCATGCCTGCTTTAGAGGAGCAGACTCTCCAGTCAAAAGAATCAATGTTTATTTCCACTGTACATTGTGTTGTATGAAGTTTGGCACAGTAGTATAACTTTGCTTCTAATGTCTAACTTGCCTCCTGTACTTGCCCTGAAATGCATCATTACATCCAATGGATATTCACAAGGAGCAGAAATGTAAATAGTAAAACAAGAGTTAATTTCTAGGATTGGAACAATGTACCAATTTCCACCAACATGTAGAAGTACCAATGACATACAAAAAGCTTGCTGTACCATGTTGTAATATGCCTTGAAGGGATAAGAGCAAAACATCACTAGAAAGGAAGTGTGTCATACAATCCAGTTTAGTTTCACTCTTAATTTTCAGCAGTCCAAACAGCTTTCAGCTCTGCTGCTGATGTCTTCAAGCTTTCTGTCCATGTTTATCTGCTCCCATGTGCCTTTTCTCAATAAATGAACTCACAACGCGTTTGCACAATCCCCATATGAGCGATTGGTGCCTTTATATCATATGAACGTACGAAATAGGAGCAGAAGTAGGCCATTCAGCCCCTCAAGCCTGCTCTGCCATTCAATAAGATCATGGCTGATCTGTTTGTGTTTCGAATTCCACATTCCCATCTACCTCTGATAACCTTTGATTCCCTTGCCTAACAAGAATCTAACCACCTCTGCCTTAAAAATATTCAATGACCCTGCCTCCAACACCATCAGAGGCAGAGTTGCAAGGTTGCACAACCCTCTGTCATTATAACACACATGACACATCATACAGCAAGAAAATGCTTGTTCAGCCTACAGTTCCCCACATGGTTATCTGACCCAGTCCACCTGATGGAGCTATACAATGCTTCCTTATTGGGAGAGAAAGTCAGATGGTGGCTGTATCTAGGCCACCAGCCTTTGTGCACCAATAGTTGCAGAGAGCCATTGGCAGAACCATAGGGATATTCTGCCTCCTACCTTTAGTTGTTACGGCAGAAGGAATGTAAAGAAAGTGGAGAAAAACAGAAATGTTATAACTATAAAGCAGGAAATTTTCTGCCTCCAAATAACATAGTCAATTGAGTGAAACTACTGTTTAATCAGTGAAAGCTTGTCCAGACAGCTATAAACTTGATTAGCAACATTCGGTGTGAGGCCCCCGAAGGGAAAAATCACCATTCACGGATACACTAATCTGCAAAACTGAAATTCTGTCCAGTCACATGGAACTGATTGATTTCACATTCAGAAGCTGCAGTAGCTGCTCTGGACCAAAATAAAAATACAGCCTTGTTGCAATTGTTCTGATTACTTCAAAAATGCCTGGAGTTAGATGAGGCTGTTACTGTCAAGGACAGTTACTTGCATTCTCTCTCCCAGATCTTCTTTGGCCAAATTCCTATCTGTAAATAATAACCTATTATAATTGGCTGCTGTGGAGCCGCTGGCAAACTGACATTTTAGGGGAACAGATGTGTGCCGATAATTCAGATTTGGCTGGGTCCCATTAGTTTGCAGAGAACAATAGAATTTATTATGCTTCTCATTTGTTTTTGCCAATTAGGAGCTGCAGTTCATACTATTCACACTACATTGGGTGAGTATATTCCATGTTCATGAACAGTATTATTTATAATGCAAAGTGTCACCTCCAGTCAGTCTGTGTAAGTATAAAGATGCTGAGCTCCATCATTCCCAGAGATTATATTTTGGATATGTAAATTCACACCTGCAAAGTGATAATGAAATAGCGAAGGCAGATCAGTGATTTTGTGCAGGATTACCCATGTTTACAGAACTGCAGCCCAGCAGGAGTCTGTGCCTTCAGGAGAGAAGTGGAGAAAATATCCTCCCCCAAAAATATTCAAAGTTAAACACTTCCCCTTTAGAAGGTGGAAATCTTTCCATTGTATTACTGCCCACCGTGATTTGCCACAACAACAGGGTTTTTTTGTTACATACAAGCATACAAATTAGGAGCAGGAATAGGCCACTCAGCCCTTCGACCCTGCTCCCCCATTCAACAAGATCATGGCTGATCTGATTGTAACCTCAACTTCACATTCCTGCCTACCCCTGATAGCCTTTCACCCCTTTGCTTATCTAGAATCTATCTACCCTTACCTTAAAGGTGTTCAAGGACTCTGCTTTAAAGATATTCAAGGACTCTGCTTCAAAGATATTCAAGGACTCTGCCTCAACCACTTTTTTAGGAAGAGAATTCCAAAGTCTCACAGCCCTCTGAGAGAAAAAAACATTTCCTCATCTGTCCTAAATGGGCGACCCCTTACTTTGAAACAGTGACCCCAAGTTCTAGGTCCTCTCACAAGAGAAAACATCCTTTTCACCTTCCACTCCATCAAAGTCCCCTCAGGATCTTATGGGGTGAATTTTATGTCCCGCGGGCGTAAAATGGTGCGTGATGACATCGGGCGAGTGTCCTGACGTCATTGCACACTCGAGCAATATTTCGGTCAGCGGGCACGCACGAGAGTCAGCAGTGTGCCCGCCGACAATTAAGAGGCCTAATAAGGCCCTTAATCAATTAATTTATTTCCATTTTTCGCAGCTCGATCAACCGCTCGGTTGGCAAGCGAAATGGCCAGGCAGCCTTTGCATTTTTTATGAAACCTCATCCATGGGCGGGATGAGGTTTCCAATGGTAAATCAAAATCCAATAAAAAATTTTTAACATCATTTTTAACATGTCCCTCTTCCTGCGACTGAATCACATGTGGGGACGTGTTTATATAATTTCTAAAATCTTTATTTGTGTATGCCCAATTCTTCAGCTCCCTGAGGCAGCTCCCTGCCTTCAGGGAGCGTTCAGTGTGCACTCCCCTGCGCATGTGCAGACTTTTGTGCTCACACTCCTCCCGCCCCCTACCCTGGCAGCGCTGAGCTTCTCAGCACAACTATCACACTGGCTGACCGTTAATTGACCAGTCAGCATGAAATCGCGGTCGGGGGCCGATCGCGGGCAGCGGATTGTTCCCCGGCTGCTCCCGGGCCCGCCTGCCGCACCCACCTGATGACCTAAAAATTCTGCCCTATATGTTCCAATGAAGTCTCCTCTTATTTTCCTAAACTCCAATGGGTACAAGCCTAGCCTGTCCATCCTTTCCTCATAAGACAATACACCCATTCCAGGCCAACTCAGGGTGAAGTTGGCCTCACTTAACTCTAAAGAATAAAGAAGGTGTTTCCTCTCTAAGTTTAAAGCTGGATGTGGAAATAAAAGCAGTAAAAGTGGTGAACAATACATTTGAACCAAAACAAAAACAGAATTACCTGGAAAAACTCAGCAGGTCTGGCAGCATCGGCGGAGAAGAAATCAGTTAACGTTTCGAGCCTTCATGGCCCTGTTTTGGATTTCCAGCATCTGCAGTAGCTTTTAGCTGTTTGTTTTAATCAATACATTTGAACCATCGGTTTACGGTGTATGTCAATAATGCCTTGGGAACAGTGCATCTCCTGTTCAACGCTAGAACAAACCGGTGACGAGGGTGGGATCAGATTTGGTGTGGTACCTTGTCCAGAGATTGTGAGTATTTAAGTTCATTAAAAAGAAAAGATATACTCATCTGAAATGCCACAGTTTGGCAGAATTTGAGCCAGCCACAGTCAATTGGTCTCAATATATAGAACATCTTGCATTCTACTTTCAAGCCAATGAAATCATGGGGGAGGAAAAGAAGAGAGCTATTCTCCTGAGTATTTGTGGGAGCAAGACCTACAGTTTAATTCAAGCTTGACAGCCCCCCAGTGCTCTAGGTTTGAAGACTTTCAGTGAATTAGTAGACCTTGTTAAGGGGCATTTTCAACCCAAGCCCTCAGCCACAATACAGAGGTTCAGGTTCAATTCACAGAATAGAGCCCCAGGGGAGACCATTGCTACTTAAGTGGTGAAATAAAACAACTAATGGAACATTATGCTTTCTGTGAAACCCTGCTCAGGGATTGTTTGGTATGTGGTGTGCAGGAAGATACTATTCAGCAAAGATTTCTGGCTGAAGTGAATCTTGACTTTAAGAAAGCATTGGAAATAACTCTGGCGATGGAAAGCACTGTAAGGGATTCACAAACAATTCAAAAGGCACAAAATGGTGCCGTTCTCATGGTTGGGCGGGAGCAGTCAGCCAAAAGTGGCGTGAAAAGCCGGGATTCCGCCGTGAAATGGGAAACAGCCCCCGCTAACCAAAAAATGAGAGGAAACAGTTTGGCAACAAAGTTGAAAACTAATTTTTGTTGATGTGGAAACAACCATTCTTCTGGTGATTGGCAACTTAAAAAAGTAAAATGTTATTTTTGTCACAGAAGAGGACACATAATGAAACAGTGCAAAATGAGATTTGAACAGGCTTCCAAACAACAAACGAAGTCCAATGAAGTACATAGTACAGCCAGAAACAACCAATTCTGACATTTATTCACTATTCAACATGAAAGCTGGGAAGACAGAGCTAGTTATTGTCACAGTGCAGCTGAATGGTAAACCCTTAAAAATGGAAGTAGACATGGGTGCTTCTACCACTATAATAGGAGAACACGCTTTCAGATATTTAAATAAAGGTGATCAACAATCAAATTTGGAACAAACATCTGCCAAGTCGAAACCCTACACAGACGAAGAAATCCAAGTAAAAGGTATCACCAGAGTAGCAGTTCATCATAGACACCAAATCACACATCTACCCATGATAGTATTAGAAGGCAGAGGACCAAGCTTTCTAGGTTGAAATTGGTTGAGGGAAGTTAATCTTGATTGGCCAGTGAGATTTAAAAAGGGAGTAGGAAAAGTTCCTGAGTTGAAAAAAGATCAAGGCAAGATACTTCAGAAAGAGCCTGGGGAGTCCAAGGACCGCAACTGGATGAAAAAGGAATGTGTAGCCATTCAGTAACCTGAAGAAATTAAGACTGTCTTAAAAAAACAATGTGGAAAAACAGCAGAAGAAACGCAAGGGGACTCTGCTGAATGACAGAATTCAAGACAAAGTGAATAAGCTTCACAAAGAAAAGGAAGATCTTCACACACTACAAGGATCCCTCTGCCTCTGGAAAAGTACAAAGAGAACCAGGAAGAATTTAACATCTCTCTGAACAAACTGAAGAACCAGTTGGCACAGAAGACGCAGTAATGTTCAAGTTTCCTGGAGGAAGCTAACAGATACAAGAAGGAAACAGAAGAGAGAATCAGCTGAATGAAGCTTAAGAGGTTTTGAAAGCAAAAGTCGTAGAACTTGCCATGATGCGAGTAGATAATGAAATCATGGGTAGCTCAACTACTGAACCAAGACAAGTTGAGATTTCACCTGAGAGAAGTTTGGCCAACAGTGAAGTCAAAAAGGCCAAGACTGAATCTGTGGTAAAAAAAGAAGACATATAGGAAGAGCATGCAGAATTATTGATGAGGCGCTTTCTTTGAACAAGACTAAGCCTGATACTTCCCAATTTGGAGGGGAAGGTGGAGAAAAGCCAAGGGAACCAAAAAGCGACTCATGATTTGCATAGTCGTGAGCAACAAGTTACTATTGGAGAAGTAGTATATGTAAAGTATTTCAGTGGAGGACCGAAGTAGTTACCTGGTAAAGTAGGTCCTGTGACCGGGCCATTGTCGTACCACGTGGAAGTGGAGGGCCGGATTATCTGTAAGCATGTGGATCATTTAAGAAAAAGAGAGATACCCTAACAAAATGATGTTCCACCTGTAACCATGGCTGAACCAGTGGTTCCTGTTGAAGTTGCTCAACAAAGGACAGGTATGCCTGATGTCTCTGTCAGAGCTGAAGACACTGAACTGCATGTGCCTAATGAAGTACCTGATGTTAATGCAGTTACAGAGAATGTGGGTCCTGCAAAGGAATCAGAAGTCATGGAGCTGCGACGTTCCACATGGATCAGGAAACTACCTGAAAGACTGAACTTGTAATTTTATGACCTGTGTAAATATTGTAATGTCATGACATAAATATCCTTGTAAACACAAAATGGACAGAATAGTTAAAAGAGGAGGAACGTAGTAATTATAGTTTTAAGAAATGTAGGACTGTAGCTTTAAGAATAATCCTGTGTTGTAAGATCACATGATCTATGTAAACCAATGAGTTAGCAGCGCAGGGAACCTCTAGGAGAGAGTTCTTCTTTAGTTATGGAGTTTGATGCACATGTGTTGTTGCTGTTGCTGTCTTGTAAATAAAGTTAAATGTGTCCACTAAGAAAAGTTGTCTGGAAGATCAGCTCCATAACTCAGCTCCAACAGTGCAGCATTCCCTCAGTACTGCACTGGAGTGTTAGGATAGATTTCTCTTATCAAGTCTCTGGAGTGGCACTTGAAACCACAATCTTCTAATTCAAAGATGAGAGTACTACCAACTGAGCCACAGCTGTCAACTGTAGCTTTAATGTCTCTGCAATTAACTTAAAATATATTTTAAAATTAATCTCTTAAGCTTTATTTTTGTGTCCGATTTTTGGACCCGCTCACATGTGTTGCCATGTGTATTCTTGCACAGCTTCTTAGTTAACCTACATTAGTCTACCTAAAATAGATAGAACTGAGAGCTTCAAGCAGCTAGTTGGGTATTGCATGGAGCCAAGTAAATGCATTTTGCAAAATCAGTTGAGTGTAAGGACCTCTAATGCACAAGACTTTGCAGAACTTTACATTTAATTTAAACCCTCAAGGCAAAAGTTTTCTAGGATGCACACTATATATAAAATCAGGAACAGAAAGAGTAAATGTCCTTGTCCTTTAAAGTGCTTGAATTGTGTGGTCAGCTGCAAACCACCAGTATACCATATTCTCTATTTTACCATCCGGGTAAATCAAAAAATAGACAATAAAGATCAGCTGGTGCCTTTCTTGTATTTGAGGTAAAAGACTTCAGCCAACAAATTTAGTAAACTGTAGACCTAAGGTCCCTGGTTTGATCCCAGATTTTATTAGCCAATTTTCTCTCTCTCTGGCAAGGATTCTCCCAGTTATTTATGCTGCAATTTTGTGTTCAAAATGACAAAGGGCCTTGATTGCATGTATGAGGAGCTACTCTTCCCACTGGCAGGAAGGTTGATAACTGGGGAAAAAAGATTTAAGATAAAGCAAAACAGTGAAGGTGGCGGGGGCGGGGGCGGAGGTGGAGGTGTGGGGGAAGGGGAGGACATTGAGAGTTCTTTTACACAGCAATTTGCCCTGATCTGGAATGCACTGTCTGAAAGGGTGGTCTAAGCAGATTCAGTGGTAACTTTGAAAAGGGAATTAGACATATAATTGAAAGGGAAAAAAAACAGTGCTATGGAGAAAGAGCAGGGGAATGGCACTAATTGGACAGCTTTCAGAGAGCCAGTATAGGCACAATGGGCCACTTGGTCTCCTTCTGTGCTGTATGTTGGCCTTTATGGCAAGAAGGTTGGAGTACAAGAGTAAGGAGGTCTTAATCAATTGTAAAGGGTTTTGATGAGATCATGTCACTGGGTACTGTTTTGGTCACCTTATCTTAGAAAGAAAATAGATCCTTGGAGGAGGTGGAATGAAAGCTCAGTAGATTGATTCTTGGGATGACAGGGCTGTCCTAAGGAGGAAACATTGAGTAGAATAGGCCTTAATTCTCTGGCGTTTAGAAGAATGAGAGGAGGTCTAATGGAAAAGTTAAAATTCTTCGAAGGCTTCACAAGGTAGATGATAAGAGGCTGTTTCTCCTGGCTGCAGAATCTAGAAATAGGGATCCATTATAAGCCCACTGTCTCCCACGGCTACCTTGACTACACGTTTTCTCACTTCATTTGCTGTAAGGATGCTATTCTGACCTTCTGGTTTCTTCATCCTTGTCACATCTGTTCTGACGATGCCACCCTCTGTACCAGAACTTCTGATTTGTCTTCCTTTTTCCTCAGCTGAGGATTCTTCTCTACTGTGGTTGACTGGGTCCACATGTTTGTTCTATTTCTCACACTTATGCCCTCCCTTCCTTCCGTACCAGAACCCTAATAGGATTCTTCTTGTTTTCACCTTCTGTTCCATCAGCCTCCACATTCAACAGTTCATCCTTTTGCCTTTGTTGCCACCTCCAGCATGACACCACCAACAAACACACCTTCACTTCCCCTTTCAGTGCTCCAAAGGGACCATTCCCTCTGTTACACCCTAGTCCCACTCCTCAACTATCCCCCAATATCCCCTCTCCTTCCCATGTGCAAGTGCAGGAGATAAAACATGGACTGCATTTGTTCAAGAACACAATTCATCACCATCACCTTCTCAATGGCAATTAGAGATAGGCAAAAAAAGCTGACCTTACCAGCAATGGCCACATCCCAAAAACAAATTTTTAAAAATCTGCCCTTGCACCTCTTCACTTCCTACCATCTAGGACCCTAAACACTCCTTTGAGGGGAAACAGCAATTTACTTATAATTCTGCTCAGGATGCAATCTCCTCCCCATTGAAGAAATCAAATATAGATTGGATGATTGCTTTGCGAACACCTCCATTCAGTTCACAGTGTAATAAAGTGTTGTAAATTTTTATGACATGCCTCCTCTTGTGAAACTGTCACATGAGCTGAGACATGTGCGTTAATTTTAATAAAAAATTTTCTGAAAATTTTACATCATTCATGAAACCTCATCCCGCCCATGGATGAGGCTTTATGAAAAATGCAAAGGCCACCTGGACTCTTTGCCTGCCCGCCAACCTTAAGGTTGGATGGGTCGTTTTCTCAATAGGCTTAATTAGTTCATTAATGGCCTTAACAGGCCTTTCGTAGTTTGGCAGGTGGGCAGCCAAGTTGGCTGCACGCGCACTGAACTGAAAATCTAAATTACGTGCGGTGACATCGGGACGCATGCCCGCGTCATCCCACGTCATTTTACGCCTCGGCGAGTGGGCCCTGCTCCCGCTTGCCAAGCCGAAGATTCAGCCCCATAACTTTCAAAACAAATCCAAGAAAAGAGCAAGAGAAAAAAGAAGATTTTCCATATTCTGTACACCACGTCATAATACAAAATATCCCTCTTCTAGGATCTCCAATTGTCTCTTTGTGCAAGCATTCCTTTTTGTAAAGCAATCTGACAATTGGTGACTTGCATCAACCTATTTTATTTTGGAAATTTCTTTTCTATTATCTCCCTAACATGAGCATGATCGATCCTTAACTATTCAGCCACACTTTTAGTTAAATGTATGCTATCCCACAGGGAACAATGATCTATATAACATTCAATGGACAAACTATTCTCAGAACACACCTTGTATAGAGTATTTGACAGGTAAAAACCCCATATCTATTGCTTCTACAAGAGGCAGTGTTTCCACAGCTAAAGTACTTATAACCACCCTTGTTTTCTTCTTAGTTCCCCAGGCAAAAGTACAACATTTTCCATTTTCACTCACTATGAATATTATAAAACCAGCTGTACTTGAATACACAGCCAGAAGATTGGCATGAGAAGTGTCACTGAAAATTATTAATTTAATGTCCTTCAGGTTCCCCAAGGCTAGAAATTTGACTACTCATTTCTCTATATTTAAGTTTTTTTATGTCCTTTTTGCCCTTAAAGTATCCTTGACTGTATCGCCCTTCGTCATAGTATTTAGTTCCAAAACATCAAAACTACTATCTGTTCTTGTCTGAGTGCATAGCCAATTTAACTGTCCAATCAAGCTTCTTAATTGCTCTGTTTTTCTTTAGATGTAACATAATCTTTCTGTGATGACCCAGCATGATTTATCAGGATACGAGTAACACATTCTAGATAAGATTGTTGATTCAAGGTTACCCCAGACCTTCAGCATTCTGCTTAATGCCAAACCCATATATTTAAAGGCCCTGAAGTTTGACTTTGGCTTGGATTTCCATTGCAACAGAGTTGTGGCAAAAATCCTGAAAATGGCCGAAAATGCTAAATCCCGTCTCCGAACCTGGCATTTCCCATCTTCGCAGGGGTGGGACTGGATTCAGGCCAGTGTTCACACGTGCGTGAATCGCAGAGGCAGCTGGCCATTTAAATCACCAGCTGCCTCCACTGAAGTGGGATTTTGGAAGAACAGGAATGTGGACTCTGGAGTTTGCAGAATAGAACTGGTAAGAGGAGGGCTGAACTTGGTGGATGTGTTTGGATAACCTTTGGATAGGGTCCCGGGACACCTTTGGGAGAGGTAATGCACCCTTTGGGAGAGGTATGGCACCCTTTGGGATTGTGAAGTGTGAACATGATTATGCACTTTTCACACACAAAATCATTGGAACTGTCAAGCCATCAAAGTGCTGTCCAGCTTTCAAACCTCTCAAAGCTATCCAGGAAGTGTTAAACCTGTCAAAGCTGCCAAAGCTATCCAGGAAGTGTCAAAGCTATCAAGGAACTGTCCAAGGATACCAGGTGAGTTGTGATGGAGGCAGTATGGGCAAAGGGTGATGGGTGGGGGCATGGGTTGGCATGAGTTGGCACCAAGTTGGCATAGGGATGTGAGGGGCCACAGAGGGGAGTGGGGGAACATATGTTGGCAGGGGGTTTGGGCCAAGGGGGATGGGTGGGAGGGCATGGGATGGCATATGTTGACATGGATGGGGCATAGAAAGTGTGTGAGCTTGAGGGCTGGAGGGATATTTTTTGCTTTATTATTATTTTTTATTTATTTAAGCACAGTGTCTGGGAAGAGTGTCCTGCAATCAGCATCACAGTGAAGCAGTCTGGGAAGAGTTTCCTGCAGCCAGTTCTTGTTGAAAATAACAAGAGTGACATTACAAGACAGTGCGAGAGAGCGGTGGAGAGATCAGAACCAGCACTAGTGCGGGGATGCTTCAAAAAGTGACGTCAGCACAAAGGTGAGAGCTGATAGGTGAGTGGTGGGTAAGTGTTTTTCTCCAGTTTTTTTGTCCAGTTTTCCTCCAGTTTAAAATAGATTAAGCTAAGTAAAGGTAAGGGTTCTAGTTTTTATTTAAAGTACATAAATCATTTAACTTTTTTACTGTATTTAACTTAAAGGTTTTTTTTTCAACTAGAGGCATGGTAGGGCAGCTCAGTCCCGTGTAATGTACCACCTGCAACATGTGGGAAGTCCTAAATGCTCCTTGCATTCTGACCGACCACGTGTGCAGGAAGTGCCACCAGCTGCAGTTACCTGAGCTCCGAGTTTCGGGTGCATCCGCAAGGCTGAGAGTTTCGTGGATAGCACGTTTTTAGACGTGGTCACCCCACAGCTTACGGAAGTGCAGAAAGAGAGGGAATAGGTGACCATCAGTCAGAAAGGTGTCAGGCAGGTGGTCAGGAAATTCCCAAGGGTGTATCTCGCTTGAGAACCGTTTTTCTGTGTTGGAAAACGGTGAGAGTGACGGTTGCTCTGGGAAGTGCAGCCACGCTCATGGCACTGTGAGTGGCTCAGCTGCACAAGGGGGGAGGAAAAAGAGGGGAAAAGCAATAGTGGTAGGAGACTCGATAGTAAGGGGAACCAACAGGTGTTTCTGTGGCCGTAGATGTGACTCCAGGATGGTATGCTGCCTCTCTGGTGCCAGGGTCAAGGATGTCACTGAACAGCTGCAGGGCATTCTAAAGGGGGAGGGCAAACAGAGAGATTGTGGTACATATTGGTACCAACAGCATTGGTAGAAAGAGGAATGAGGTCCTGCAAGCAGAATTTAAGGAGCTAGGAAACTGATTAAGAAACAGGGCCTCAATGGTAGTAATCTCTGGATTACTTCTGATGCCATGCACTAATGAGTATAGAAATAGGAGGTTAGTCCAGATGAATGCGTGGCTGGAGGGATGGTGCAGGAGGGAGGGCTTTAGATTTCTGGATCATTGGGACCATTTCTGGGGGCGGTGGGACCTGTACAAGGTGGACGTGTTGTACCTGAACCAGAATGGGATCAACATTCTTGTGGGGAGGTATGCTAGTGCTGTTGGGGAGGGTTCAAACTAACTTGGCAGGGGGATGGGATCCTGAGAGGAGGTTCAGCAGGGGGAGATGCACAGCCAAAATTAGAAGAGAGAGCAAGTGAGTCTGGAAGGCATAGAAATTATAGGCCAGTTAAGGCACAAGGGAGTTTGGTATGGTTGGATGGTATTTATTTTAATGCAAGGAGTCTGACGAATAAGGCAGATGAGTTGAGGGCATAAATTAACACATGGAAGTATAATGTCATTGCTGTCACAGAGACATGGTTGAGAGGGGGACAGGATTGGCAGCTCAATATTCCAGGATATAGGGTCTTCAGGTGAGACAAGGAAGGAGGTAAAAGAGGAGAGGGGATCGCAATATTGATCAAGGAATCAATTACAGCAGTAAGGAGGGATGACATCTTAGAAGGCTCCTCAAATGAAGCCATATGGGTAGAACTGAAAAACACAAAAGAAGCAATCACATTGCTGGGAGTGTACTATAGGCCCCCAAATAGTCAGAGAGAAATAGAAGAGTAGATATGTAGGCAAATTTCAGAGAAGTGTAAAAATAATAGGGTAGTAATGGTGTGGGATTTCATCTTCCCCAAAATTAACTGGGTTAGTCATAGTGTGATAGGTGTAGAGGGAGCGGAATTCTTAAAATGCATCCAGGAGAGCTTTTTAAGCCAGTACGTAGAAGGTCCTACAAGAGAGGGGGTGGTCCTGGACTTAATTTTTGGGACTGGAGCCGGGCCAGTGGTAAAGGTATCAGTGGGGGAGCGTTTTGCAGATAGTGATCATAACTCCATTAGATTCAAGGTTGTTATGGAAAAGGACAAGGATGGGCCAGAAATCAGAGTTCTAAATTGGAGGAAGGCCGATTTTAATAAGATCAGATATGATTTGGCCAGATTGGACTGGGAGCAGCTACTTTTAGGTAAATCTGTTTTAGAGCAGTGGGACTCATTCAAGAAGGAAGTAGAGAGAGTACAGGGCCAACATATTCCAGTAAAGACAAAGGATGGGACCAACAAATCCAGGGAACCCTGGATGTCAAGGGATATAAAGGATTGGATAAAGAGAAAAAGGGAGGCTTATGGCAGATACCGAGGACTCAAAACAGCGGAAGCCCTAGAGGAGTATAGAATATGTAGGGGGGAACTTAAAAAGGAAATTAGGAGAGCAAAAAGGGGGCATGAAAAAACATTAGCAGGTAAAGTAAAGGAAAATCCAAAGTTATTTTACAAGTACATTAAGAGTAAAAGGATAACTAGGGAAAGAGTAGGGCCCATTAAGGACCATAGTGGTAATTTGTGTGTGGAGCCGGAAGACGTAGGTGGAGTTCTAAATTAATACTTTGTGTCGGTGTTCACAAGTGAGAGGGATGACATAGGTATGGAAATCAGGCAGAAGGACTGTGATATAATTAAAGAAATTAGCATAGAAAGGGAGGAGGTTCTAAGTGGTCTGGCAGGCTTAAAAGTAGATAAATCTCCAGGCCCGGATGAAATGTATCCCAGGCTGTTGAGTGAGGCAAGGGAGGAAATAGCAGGGGTGCTGGCAATAATTTTCAATACCTCTTTGGCCACAGGAGAGGTGCCAGAGGACTGGAGGACAGCCAATGTGGTACAGTTATTCAAGAAGGGAGGAAGGGATAAACCAGGGAACTA
This sequence comes from Cetorhinus maximus, assembly GCF_964194155.1. Taxonomy (NCBI): domain Eukaryota; kingdom Metazoa; phylum Chordata; class Chondrichthyes; order Lamniformes; family Cetorhinidae; genus Cetorhinus; species Cetorhinus maximus. Next base: position 18,019,508 of record NC_135895.1, on the reverse strand, counting down.
CAGTCTAACCTCAGTGGTGGGGAAACTATTGGAAGCAATTCTGAGGGACAGAATAAATCTATACTTGGAGAGGCAGGGATTAATCAAGGACAGTCAGCATGGTTTTATTAAGAGGAGATCATGTCTGACCAATTTGATTGAATTTTTAGAAAAGGTGACCAGGTGTGTAGTTGAGAGCAGCGCATTTGATGTAGTCTACTTGGACTTCAGCAAGGCTTTTGATAAGGTCCCACATGGGAGACTGATAACGAAGGTAAGAGCCCATGGGATCCAAGGTAATTTGGCAAATTGGATCCAGAATTGGCTGAGTGGCAGGAAGCAGAGGGTGATGGTCGAGGGGTGTTTTTGTGACTGGATGCCTGTGTCCAGTGGGGTTCCACAGGGATCAGTGTTGGGTCCTTTGCTGTTTGTGGTATATATAAAGGACTTAGACTTGAACATAGGAGGGTTTGCAGTAAGTTTGCGGATTACATGAAAATTGATGGGGTGGTAAATAGTGAGGAGGATAGCGTTAGATTACAGGAGGATATAGACGGGCTGGTCAGATGGGCTGATTAGTGGAAAATGGAATTTAATCTGGATAAGTGTGAGGTGATGCACTTGGGCAGGACAAACAAGGCACAGGAATACACGATGAATGGTAGTACCCTGGGAAGTACCGAAGATCAGAGGGACCTTGGTGTGCATGTCCACTGGCCCCTTAAGGTAGCGGAACAGGTAGATAAGATGGTTAAGAAGGCATATGGGATACTTGCCTTTATTAGCCGAGTCATAGAATATAAAAGCAGGGAGGTTATGCTGGAACTGTATAAAATGCTGGTTAGGCCACAGCTAGAGTATCGCATGCAGTTCTGGAATCCGCATTATAGGAAGGATGTGATTGCGCTAGAGTGCGTGCAGAAGAGATTTACCAGGATGTTGCCTGGGCTGGAGAGTTTTAGTTATGAGGAGAGAGTGGATAGACTGGGGTTATTTTCCCTGGAGCAGAGGAGATTGAGGGGGGACATGATTGAGGTGTATAAAATTATGAGGGGCATAGAAAGGGTAGACAGGAAGGAACTTTTCCCCTTGGTGGAGGGATCAATAACCAGGGGGCATAGATTTAAGGTGAGGGGCAGGAGATTTAGAGGGGATGTGAGGAAGAATTTTTTCACCCAGAGGGTGGTGGGAATCTGGAACTTACTGCCTGAAAGGGTTGTAGAGGCAGAAACCCTCATAACATTTAAGAAGTATTTGGATGTGCACTTGCAATGCCATGGCATACAAGGCTTTGGGCCTAGTGCTGGAAAATGGAATTAGAATAGTTCGGTACTTGTTTGACTGGCGCAGACTCAATGGGCTGAAGGGCCTTTTTCTGTGCTGTAGACCTCTATGACTCTATGACAGTGCCAGGGCATGGAGGCAGGCCTTGTGCGCAGCCTGCCTCTGTACCCAGCACCCTGAGCATTTGTTTGCTGGTCGCCCATCCCAACTCCTGTTTCAGTCCACTTACCCCCACCACCCAACAGACCTGCGGGCAGACGCTTTTTTAAAGGTCAGGTTCGCCAAGCCGGGAAATCTCCCAACTTGTTGAACCCCACCCAGTGACAAAAATCTGGGCCTTCCAATCTTAAATACCCCTTTAATCTTATTTATAACAAACTGCTTAAATTCCACAGAACCTCTTCGTAGAAAATCATCGACATGCGTGATAAAGATGCCTGAGAGTTTCCTTTGGGGCACCAGGAGAACATTGCCGGATCTACTTTCAGCAATAGAAATCTAACTGAGAAATACCATACCCTCTGTACATCATTCAATCCTTAAACACATTTGTTTAATTTCCACAGGTTCCCTTCTGCAACTTTTATATCGACCGGCCTACGCTCGCTATATGTGGCCAATAGGGCTAAGAAAATTTTCAGGATTACTTTTCCCGCTGTGGGGGGGAGTCCATTCTGACATCTTAATCTCCAAGTCACTCTTTGAAACACTGAGCCACGAGCCTCCCTTTAGCATTATAAGTCCCAGCTGGGAGGACATTTTCTGTACAGATCCATCTGTGACTGTCCCTTATCCAGCACTTTTGACGCTAAAGTCCTTTCAACTGTCGAACTCTTTTTGTTTTGCCTCTCTTATTAATTCATCTTCGAATTCAGTGGCAGCTACCAAAACTTCCCAGTCATGAGGAATTCTACTTCTAGTCGTGTTTCTAGAATGTTCTGTAGTCCTTATTTTATTGCATAATCCAGTCAAGCTATAGCCTCTACTTGCACTTCAATATCTTTCTGGACCATGTCTACGGGTTTCAGGAAGCTGATGACGAGGACAGTTGGAGAAACCGCGCAAGCGCTGGCAGATGGAGTGAGAGCCAACTTCCTGATTCCATTTTCCTATTCGGCAGTGGCGGGAGTTACAGTGAAAATAAGATCAATTCAAATATTTTAACACTGAAAGTCTTTGATCATGCATCTGGATTCATGGGCTGGATTTCCCGGGTTGTTTGGGGCGGGGGGGGGGCTGGTAGCATATTGCTCGCCCATCACAACCCCCACGCTGGCCTCTGCAGCCATGACATGCTGCTGGTGGGCTAAGGCAGGCAGAGAGTGGGTCTTCTGCCCCTCAGCGGGACAAAGTCCTGCCCTCGAGAGCTGCCGGCCAGTCAGATTGGCCGGCCACTCCAGCAGTCCCAGCAGTGTCAGAATGCAGTAGTGGGTGTTGCCGGGACTATAAGCAGGTCCACGAGGAAGTGTGATGGCATCCAGAGTGAGGCAAGTTCTAAGCTTTAGGGTGGGAAGGGATCAGGTGACCTTGGGAGGGGTGTGTAGGAGGTGGGAAGGCAGGCTTTTGAGGCCAGGTGGGGAGGAACATCTTGGGGAGGAGGAATAACCCCGATGCATGCATGACACCCCTACAAAGACATCCCCCCTTCCTTCCCGCCATATAAACGCTTGTGTATAAAAACAGCCTGCCCACTCCTGCCCTCTTCCCTGGCCCAACCATATCATGGTGTAAGCAGCGTCATATACAAGTCAATTGGTTTGGTAACAAGTTCAATTGAACGTTAATTATTTATTTAAAATTGGCGGGCAGGCTGCTGATTTTGGCACCCATCCACCTACTGTATTATGTGGGACAGCTTGGGGGTGTGCAGGAGGATGGTTGGCTTGCCACCCTTCGTATTTTACATGCTCCCTTGCTGAAAACATGCCTGGCCAGGCAGTGTAAAACCCAGCCTCATTATGAAACTTTGTGATCATAGAACTATAGGGCATGAGAACAAAATTAACACTCAAAGTGTAATCAGAAGAGATGCTTTACATCTGTAGAGTAGCAGATATGCAGAAAGCAGTTGGTGAGACAAACTCCTGAAAAAAATTAACAGGTGGATAAATCCCTATTAAAGAGTGAGATTCAATGATCACTGAACTTTGGTGGGATCAGAGAATCTACCTTAATGTGTCTCCATAGTTTCAATATTGGTCTCAGACAGAGGATCCTCAAAACAATTACAACAAAGTTGTGAAAAACAACCTGTTCTAAAGAATCTGTGTTCTAGTGTGTGGTTTAACAGGAGCTGACAGGAACTGAGAATACAGGGGATATGCTCAGGCAGATGCTGAGAGAAATAGCTAGGCTTCACAGTAAGAGAGTGACCTTGTCAGAATCTGAATCTCACAAAGACCTCAGACTATTGGAGGAAAGTTAATCTAGCAATTTTGCAACAGTAAAAATAAATTACAATAATTAGACTCCATCTGATTTCGAGCATTCATTACTTTATTAAATTGACACAATGTGTTACATTACAATGGAAACAAATACAAATTAGTTTGCGTGTCTTGTGGTTAAATTGTGCTGCATCAATAAGTTGGACAAATTTAATCACATTTTTTTAGAAGGCCTCACTTACTATACACCAACAAAATATGAGTCTATATGTGTTTGAAGAAATATAGTAAATACCATCAAATGCCATCTAATCTCATTAAGAAATTACATGTTTCAATTTAACTGACTAATAATGGGCAATGATGGCCTTTTTGAAAAATAATTTAGCTTCTTTGGTAATAATCATAAGCTACTTGAATATATTCCACAAAATATAAGCTAAGTGGGAGTTTATTATACATAAAATATGCTACACGTTCCACTAAGGGATCAGGGTGAAACCAGAATAGCAACACAGTGCATCTTCAATGAACAATAACATTGATACAAAAATATATTTGTGCCATTCGACTGTGTGCAGTAGGTTATTCGAGTATTCTTCATTCATGCCAATAAATCTTGTCTTTTGCCCCTTCCAATTTCATACGCAAAAATGCAAGACGGATACTATAAACTGAATCTGTTAAACACACCAAGTCCAGTGAGTAGACTTCATAAACTAGCATCCATCATGGATCCTGCAGGAAAACCCAAACACCTTTAGAGTCTGGAGAGATTCAGTAATGATGCAATAACTCAATCACCATGGAATCAGGCATTGGAATATCTCGCCTGTTGTAACTTACCAGTTCCCAACCAGTGAGTTTTGCCAATATGCTTGACAGCAGGGTGTCATTATGTCAGTGGGGATGGAACAGTCACACAGCGTGGCTGGTGGGAAATGTACACAAGCTCATGCCATTCTCCTGATAGAATTGGTAATTACGTTGTTATTAGATATTACCTAGACAAATGGCTAAAAAGTTTTGTCGATTTGTAACCAGTCAGACCAGTTATTCTTTTAACAGTCCTGCCTTCATCTGTTAATTAATAGGCTACTCAGCAGTTTTGAAGTTGTTTCCCACAAGAATGACAAAACTTTGATTTTTCCTATTTTGTTCATTGGCTTTTGACTTATTACCATTTTACTTCCCTTTCTACATAGTGGTCACTGCCAGTATATAATCAACGATGCATGTCTCTCAAGGAGGTATAACGGAGACAATTTTCGGTTTTAGGTGATGCTGGATAAGATAATCGTGTGGTCCACCCAATGTCACAGGTGGGAGGCCTGATCAATTTTATTGGTCACTAAAATAAAACCAGCGAACTGTCAGTGCTGAAAGGCAGTTCGCCGGCAGGGGTGGCAGGGAATCTGGCAGCTCCTCCGCAAGGCTCAGCTGGCAGAATTAAGTTGGGGAAGGGTGGGCGATCTGCTCCTCCTGGCCTCAGAGAGGTCGTCACAAGGAGGCTTTTGAGTGGGCCACCGTGGTCCCCTTAAGCACAATACGTTTGGCTGATGAATGCCAAGTACAACAGTGTGGTCCTTTTTGATACCAGAGGAGCTCAATTTGCATTGGCTAGCTTGCACATTTTAAAGATCCCAGAAAAATGGAGTTGAGCCAAATGTTGACAGGAATGTCTATGCTGTGAAAACTGGGGATAATAATCAGTCTCCATATATGTTCTCTTATAACTATATATATATATATATATATATAAGCACATATAGACTGTGTTTACACCTGCTAATATTTAGAGACACTGGCACATGCAAGGTGTTTGCAGCTTCCTTTTTGTAAATTTGTGGGTATTTTATTTTTAGCTAAATGGCAAAATTGTTTAAAGAATGCTTGAATAAAACTACTTTTTCTGTTGACCTCCCTCAATAATTAACATACATTTCCATAGTGCACATAAGTGTCACACAAGCTGTCAGATTATGTGCTAAATGGATGGAGATTCAAAACTATCATTGTCCTGCAGAAGTGTCTATGGAAACGGGAATGGAAGTGCAGCCAAAGATTCTAATGCCTTTACCGCATAGTTACATAAGCTCACGGTATCATGAAAACATAGAAATCTCAGCAGAGAAGGAGGCCACTTGGGCCATTGTGTTTGCACTAACTCCATGCTGAAATTATCAGCCAGGGATTTCTGATTCGGCCCTCCCTACATGGGCATGCATGTGCAGAATCAGAAAAGCTTATTCTAATCCTCGATCCCCATACCCATTAATATGCTCCTTCCCAGTTCCCTCTTAAGTGTTGTATTCCACTGGGCTCTGAAGAAGAGACATACGGCCTCGAAACTTTAACTGGTTTTTTTCTCCTGACACATGCTGTTAGACCTGCTGAGTTTTCCCAGCATTTTTGTTTCAGATTTCCAGCATCTGCAGTATTTTGCTTTTGTCTTAGTATTCCACCTTATTGTAAATTTTCTTAAGAGTAAGTTTTTTATTCATTCATGGGATGTGGGCATCGCTGGCTAGGCCAGCATGTATTGCCCATCCCTAACTGCCCTTGAGAAGGTGGTGCTGAGCTGCCTTCTTGAACCGCTGCAGTCCATGTGGTGTAGGTACACCCACAGTGCTGTTAGGAAGGGAGTTCCAGGATTTTGACCCAGCGACAGTGAAGAAACGGCGATATATTTCCAAGTCAGGATGGTGAGTGACTTGGAGGGGAACTTCCAGGTGGTGGTGTTCCCATGTGTCTGCTGCCCTTGTCCTTCTAGATGGTAGTTGTCGTGGGTTTGGAAGGTGCTATCTAAGGAGGCTTTGTGATTACTGCAATGCATCTTGTAGATGGTACACACTGCTGCCACTGTGCATCGGTGGTGGAGGGAGTGAGTGTTTGTGGATGGGGTGCCAATCAAGTGGGCTGCTTTGTCCTGGATGTTGTCAAGTTTCTTGAGTTTTGTTGGAACTGCACTCATCCAGGCAAGTGGAGAGTATTCTATCACATTCCTGACTTGTGCTTTGTAGATGGTGGACAGGCTTTGGGGAGTCAGGAGGTGAGTTACTCTCCACAGGGTTCCTAGCCTCTGACCTGCTCTTGTAGACACAATATTTATATGGCTAGTCCAGTTCAGTTTCTGGTCAATGGTAACCCCCAGGATGTTGATAGTGGGGGATTCAGCGATGGTAATGCCATTGAATGTCATGGGGCGATGGTTAGATTTTCTCTTGTTGGAGATGGTCATTGCCTGGCGCTTGTGTGGTGTGAATGTTACTTGCCACATGTCAGCCAAGCCTGCATATTGTTCAGGTCTTGCTGCATTTGGACATAGACTGCTTCAGTATCTGAGGAGTTGTGAATGGTGCTGAACACCGTGTAATCATCAGTGAACATCCCCACTTCTGACCTTATGATGGAAGATCATTGATGAAGCAGCTGAAAATGGTTGGGCCTAGGACACTACCCTGAGGAACTCTTGCAGTGATGTTCTGGAACTGAGTTGACTGACCTCCAACAACCATAACCATCTTCTTTTGTGCTAAGTATGACTCCAACCAGCAGAGAGTTCCCCCTGATTCCCATTGACTCCAGTTTTGCTAGGGCTCCTTGATGCCACACCCCGGTCAAATGGTGCCTTGATGTCAAGGGCAGTCATTCTCACCGGTACTGTCTGTAGATGACTTCAGCAGTGACAAGTTTAATTATAAATCTGTTTAGTAAACAGAAATTTTCTTACTTTGTTTTTTAATGTGTATTTTTTTGGACTACCAAACAACTGCTACAGTTTTAGTAACTGTGAACACAGTCCCATGGACTCAATAAGTAGTCATAGAGGCATCACTGAGCAGAATGCTGGATGCTTTAATCTCAGAACCTAAGCAGATAATTAATCTCTCTCACAGTTAAAACATTAACCCCTCATTAAGTAAATACCTTGGTGGGTGTGGAATATCATCAATATTCCTATGTGCTCTTAGGAGTGAGCTGGAGTTCTGTGTACTTTTCAGTGCAAATCATGCTAAGCTAATTTAAAAAAAAATATTTCATGGGATGTGGGCATCGCTGGCTAGGCCAGCATTTGTTGTCCATCCCTAATTGCCCTTGACAAGGTGGTGGTGATCCACCTTCTTGAACTGCTGCATTCCATCTGGTGTGGCTATTCCCACAGTGCTGTTAGGAAGGGAGTTCCAGGATTCTGACCCAGTGACAGTGAAGGAATGGCGATAAAGTTCCAAGTTAGGATGGTGTGTGGCTTGGAGGGGAACTTCCAGGTGGCGGTGTTCCCATGTGCCTGCTGTCCTGGTATGATTCAAGTTTGTGATGCAAGGGTGCCCATGAAAATATTTAATTGAGGCAGAAAATGTATATTTGCGTTTTATGAAAAGTACTATCAATTAATATATTAAGTAAAAATTGTGCGTGCAATCACTTTCAATCTTAGAAACTAGCAGCAAAACATAAATTGTTATCAACAGGAATTCCATTGTGCAATGTCACCAAAAGAATTTGTATCTGAAATGTTGATACATCTGAAATACAAATTCATTACCGGATAAACTCACTGGATCTGTGCTCCCAGCACGAAGGGAATGTGGGTTGCAGCTCAATTTCCCAACCTGTAGGAACAAGGGTTCAGTGAATTTACTCTCACATTTTGATTGTATTTATATTTTCTGATCTTTGAACACATCTCGAACATGTACTGCCCTTAGATGATCTTGCTTTGAAGAAGACTATTTTAAAGGTTTGTTTTTTACAAAACACTGGCATCTGAACACTGTGGGAGGAAGGCAAGCAAATAGGTCACAGTCCTCCCAGTGGTCCATTAAAATTCACACTTGATTAATAAGGTAAGCCAACTGTTTCAGATTAAGCAAAGTAGAGGAAATACCAATGGTTTTCCCCCACTGTCTACCCATCCTTCAGCTGCTGACCTATCCCTCCAATGGCTCAGTTGAGAATTGGCAGAACCGGTACAAAGAGAAATGGCATACTTAGATGTCATTAATTTATATCGATGACCTCAGCAGGACACTGTATGAAAGCTAATATGCTATCATGCAGGATTTTTCTTTTTTTAAATCATGTGTTCTGAGCTAAATGTTGGAATTAATAATTAGCCAAATAGGTTGATATATTATCAGGGATTAGGGAAATGGAGAATCAGTGTCCACCCATGAACTTAATGTTGGAAGTGCAAAACAAAACCATTAGTTAAATGGGTAGATAATCTCATCTGGGATTAGGAATGTTGGGACTCTGTGTCCACCCATGAATTTAACTGTTTGTCAATTGTTGGTAATTACAGTTTGGTTTTAAAGTCTGGGTTTTAGACTCCTCAAGATACATTTTTGACTTGTTCTCCACCTCCCTTCTCCCCATCAGAAAAAACTCTGGGCATCTCCTAGTCAGACCGCTGTGTAGGTGAAGCCTTAAACCGCTTTGCTGGGAATTTTACTAGGTTTCTCCAGATTAGCTGTATTATCGTCGGCAGAAGGTTGGAAGTATGTAAAATGAGGTTATGGTGGTTGATCAGGAGAACACTATAAGGAAATTCCAGCTGCTTATCTCCTGAACATATCGTAGGTTCAAACCTGAAGACTATCTTTCACACATACCCAACCATTTCATATAGGTGAGGCTGATCTGTTCTCAATTGGTCCAGTAGATGGAGCATTGCACAGATTTGTTCCTACTTAGAAAATCAGCTACAACCATATTCACAACATTGTTGTTCTAGGAATATGCCAGGTAGATAATATGTTTCCAATGTTCTATGGATGAATAAACACTCTATATGGAGACCAGATTGTAGTTACAGCATTATTTTCAATACATGATCTTTGTCAATAAAAACATCAATCTATACAACTTATAAATATAAAATATAAACATCCCCATTTAAATTTTCAGAAATGGCACTCTTGTTTTGTTTTCTCACTAAGAAAGCAGTGGAAGGCACCACCAAGTGAATGAAAACAGTAAAGAACATGTATCAGTCATTTATATGGTGACATCACTGTTTCTTAATTACAAGTTTTAAGGCTGGTGTTTTCATGTGCAAAGATTCAGGAATATATATACTAAAATGCTGTCTCAAAAGATATGTTGGACCTCTTTCCATTTAAAGCTGCCACATCCCTTATATCCCCCACACACCCTCCTTGCTCCTCCCCCCAGCTCCACACTGAAAACAGAAAAACTTTAAAAAGTTTTATATGTCTTGTCAAATACTTTCTGCGGCATTCTTCTTTGTTTCACCCCTCGGTCAGTCCAAGTACACAGAAATGTGGTCATTTGTAATTTAGGAATCTTAATTTTATATATACACACATATACACATAGACATATCTATCTATATAGATATATATATGTATATACACACGCGCACACACGCACACACACATACATAATTGTCAATGCACATTTTATAAAGGGACACCACAGCTTTAAATGGTTACTGCGCAGAATTACATGTAGCCTAATAAATAGTGCTTGAACAAAGTACGAACCTTACAAGCAGACCTTAATTCAGCACCACTGAAAGATTTCAGACAGCACATGTAAAGGGGATTGGCTAGAATTAAGCGACACAGAAAAACATTTACTTTTGACACTGGACCTGTCGCAAAATCTTCTCGTCTTAAATCATATCATCAGTGACAACATGTTTTACTGGTCAACCTCCTTTAAAAATGCCCAGATTAAATTATTAACTGCTTCTGGTTGGTCCTGTTGAAGCCAGTGGCTGGCCTTGGGCACAATATTCAGTCTGAAGTAATTCCTCACGTATGTCTTTGTGACTTCGGCCATTCTGAATTCCAGAAATTCTTCCTTTTCTCCCCACAGCAACAGGGTGGGTGACATCACCTCATTCTGATTCAGGGGAAGGCTACTGTAAAACAAAAGTAATCGTTGTTTGAGAGCGAACAGCTATAGGTTTAAACTTGAGAAGTGCAGGAATTCAGACTTCTATTTTTAACTAAGCCAAAAGGCTAAAAGTCAAGAATGAAGAATGGGCCAGTTTTTTTTTTGTTCTATTACATTTTACCCTGTTGATTTCCCCTTGTAAAGACACCTTTCCATTTAAAATAAAGAGAGAAAATGCTGGAAATATTCAACAAGCCTGGCAGCATCAATGGAGAGAGAATCAGGGTTAAGGGGCAATATTTCCTGTTGTGTCAGAACCTAATGGGGCTCCCGAGCCCACATTTGCCAGGAGGGAGATTGATCGATACTGCTGGTCTACTCATAGAGCAGAATCTTCTGTTCGGCATACGGGGGTGGGCCCCACACGCTGACGCGTAAGATGACGCACAGTGACGTTGGGCGTGTGTCCTGATGTCACCATGCGTCATTCTGATCTTTAGTTCGGCGGGTGCGCACCGGAGTTGGCTGCGTGCCTGCTGAACTGTCAAAGGCCTGTTAAGGCCATTAATAAACCAATTTAAGTACTTGTCAGGGCTGCCCGTCCAACCTTAAGGTTGGCGGGCTGGCAAAGAGCCCAGGCAGCCTTCGCAATTTTCATGAAACCTCATTCACGGGCGGGATGAGGTTTCATGAAGGGTTTATGAATGAAATAAAAAGTTTTATCAAAATTTATAAACATGTCGCAGCTCATGTGACACTGCTATGAGGGGACATGTCTGAATAATTTTATTTTCTCTTTTTTTCAATGCTTTACAATGAAAGAGTGCAGGCCCCGACTCTCCATCCTCCCCCCCGCCCGCACAGGTAGCACTGAGCGCTTCTGGGTGAGCGTCATGCTGGGCAGGCCTTAATTGGCCCACCCATGTAAAATGGCTGCACGCAGCCGATCACGGTCGGCAATTGGCTCCGTGCACGCATGCGCCCACTCCCAACCAGCCCATCGGATGGGGAGAAAATTCTCCCCATAGGGCTGGTAGCTCTAGAGCCCTCGGCAGCCCCATTGGGAGAGGTGGATGCAGCTGAGGCAGGTCGGGGAACTCAAGGGCACTTCAACATCGAGGGAAAGAAAATATTTAGGCTATTAACAAAGATATAGTCAAAAAAACTACCATATCTACTACATCCAGGTCTGGATACATGGTCAACCAATAGGACTGTTTTAATTGTGGCAACAAAAGTGAAGATAGTTCTGATGTTTACATTTCCAGGGCGGAATTTTAACCAGCGGGATTTTAGGGTCCCACTGAAGTCAATGGAGTTTTGAATGGCTCGCCTCATTTTATAGCCCCACCTCTGTTGCAAGGGGTCCGTAAAATTCCGCCCCTAGGTTCTGTCATAGGCTAGAGTGGCTGTCACCCTGTACGCTGCCACCACAGGGAACTTGTCAATGCTTCATTTTGTGACACAGGAGCCTCCTTATCCAATTCGCCCAGGATTGTTAGCAGCAATATGAGAGACATTCTTGAAGGGAAGACAATTCAACTTCCACAGGGCATACAGTCACAACAGACAGCAAGAGTGTAATCATTTCAGTCCCCAATTCACCTCTTCACTGTCAAATCTTAATAGAAAGGACTTATACCACATCCCAGAAACATGCACGTGGATTCCTAGCAAAGTTTGAACCAAAGTCACCCAGGTTTAACTTGCTTTGTGATTGGGAGATGCAGGGGCACCAATAGCTCAAGTGCAGCCTGCAGTGTGCCTTACTGCACTGGGCCATCTTAATCCTCCACCTGTGGGAGTTACTTCCGCTAGAGAGTGCAACCTCAGCTTGGGGGAGTTCACGGGAGTCTGCTCTGCCATTTGATAAGATCATGGCTGATCTGGCTGTAGTCTCAACTCCACCCTTCTGTCTGCCCCCCATAACCCTTAACTCCCTTGTCTATCAAAAATCTATCTATCACGCCTGAATAAATTCAATGATCCAGCCTCTAATGCTTTCTGTGGAAGAGAATTCCACAGACTAATGATGCAAGAAACAAAATGTCCTCATCTTCGTCTTAAAAGGGAGACCTCTTATTTTTAAACCAGGTGCCTAGTTCTAGTCTCTCCCACAAGAGGAAACATCTGCCCAAAATTCACCCTATCAAGTCCCCTCAGGATCTTATATGTTTCAATGATATCACCTCTCATTCTTCTAAACTCCAATAGGTATAGGCCCGACTTGTTCTACCTTTCTTCACAAGATGAGCTCTTCATCCCAGAAATAAGTTGAGTGAACCTTCTCTGTACTGTTTCTAATGCAATTACATCCTTTTTCAAAAAAGGAGATGAAAACTGTACACAGTACTCCAGATGTGGTCTCACCAAGGCCCTGTACAGTTGGGGTAAAATTTCCCTACTGTTTTATTCCATTTCCCTTGCAATAAACACTTACATTTCATTCGCCTTCTTAATCACTTGCTGTACCTACATACTAACTTTGTGTGTTGCATGTACCAGGAAACCTAAATCCCTCAGTACTACTGAGTTCTTCCAGAATCGAAGGAATTTTGGAAGATTACAACCAATGCTCCTGATCAATGCTCCTAAAAGCCACTTCTTTTAAGATCCTAGGATGCAGGCCATATCAGGTCCTGGGGACTTGTCAGCCTTTAGGTCTAATAGTTTCCCTAGTATCTTTTCCCTGGTGATGGTGATTGTTTTGAGATGCCTGATGATCACTTTTGATGCCTGATGATCATGATATGATTGAATTTTACATTCAGTTTGAGAGAGAGAAGAATGGGTCCAAGATTAGTATTTTAAACTTAAATAAGGCAATTATGAGGGGATGAAAGCACAGCTAGCTAAAGTGAATTAGCAAATTAGATTAAGGGGTAGGCCAACAGAGATGCAGTGGCAGACACTTACAGGGATATTTCAGAATATACAGAATAGAAATATTCCAACAAGAAAGAAAAATTCCAAGGGGTGGACCCGCCACCTGTGGTTATCTAGAAAAAATTAAAAATAGTATCAAACTTAATGAAAAAATATATAGTTGTGCAAAGATGGGTGACAGGTCAGAAGATTGGACAGAATTTTAAAAAACACAAAGAATGACCAAAAGATTGGTATGGAAGGAAAAATTGGAATACGAGGGAAAGCTAGCTAGAAATATAAAGGCAGATAGTAAGAGTCTCTATAGATATTTAAAAAAGAAAAGCATTAACAAAGTGAGCATTGGTCCTATAGAAAGTGAGTCTGGGAAATTAATAATGAAAATTAAGGAGATGGCAGATGAACTGAATAGGTATTTTGCATTGGTGTTCACTATAGAGGAACAAATAACATCCCAGAAATAGCTGTAAATCAGGAAATGAAAGGGAGGGAGGAACTCAGGAAAATTACAATCACCAGGGAAGTGGTACTGAGAGAATTGTTGGAGCTGCAGGCTGAGAAGTCCCTGGGTCCTGATGGATTTCATCCTAGGGTCTTAAAGGAAGTGGCTAGTGAGATAGTTGATGCACTGGTTTTAATTTTCCAAAATTCCCTAGGTCCGGGGAAGGCTCCACTAGAATGGAAAATAGTGAATGTAACTCCTTTATTCAAAAAGGGAAACAGAAAGCAGGAAACTACAGGCTAGTTAGCTTAACATCTGTCATAGAGAAAGTGTTAGAAGCTATTATCGAAGGCGTTATAGCAGGGCACTTGGAAAAATTCAGAGTAATAAGGCAGAGTCAACATAGTTTTGTGAAAGGAAAATCACATTTAACCAATTTATTGGAGTTCTTTGAAGAAGTAACATATGCTGTGGATAAAGGGAAACCAGTCGACTTAATGTATTTAGATTTCCAGAAGGCATTTGATAAGGTGCTACATTAATGGTTATTGCAAAAAATAAAAGCTCATGTGTAGGGGGTAACATATTGGCATGGATAGAAGATTGGCTAACAGGAAATAGATGGGTCTTTTTCTGGTTGGCAAGATGTGGTGTGCTATAGGGATCAGTGCTGGGGCCTCCTTTTCACAATTTATATAAATGACTTGGATGAAGGGACCAAAGGTATGGCAGTTAAATTTGCTGATGGTACAAAGATAGGTCGGCTAGTAAGATGTGAAGAGGACACAAGGAGGCTACAGAGGGACATAGATAGATTAAGTGAGTGGGCAAAGACCTGGCAAATAGAGTATAATGTGAAGAAGTGTGAAATCATTCACTTTGGCAGGAAAAATTAAAAATAAGCATATTATCTAAATGGTGCACGATTGCAGAGCTCTGAGATGCAGAGGGATCTGAGTGTCCTTGTGCATGAATTGCAAAAGGCTAGTATGCAGGTACAGCATGTAATTAGGAAAGCTAATAGAATGTTATAATTTAGTGTGAGGGGAATTGAATACAAAAGTAGGGAGATTATGTTTCAGTTATACAGATCATTGGTGAGACCACATCTGGAGTATTGTGTACAGTATTGATCTCCTTACTTAAGGAAGGATGTAAATGTGTTGGCAGCAGTTCAGTTAAGGTTTACCAAACTAATACCTGGATTGGGTGGGTTGTCTTATGAGGAAAGTTTGGACAGGCCAGGCTTGTATCTGTTAAAGTTTAGAAGATTAAGAGGCAACATAACTGAAACATAAAAGATCCTGAGGGGTCTTGACAGGGTGGATGTGGAGAGGATGTTTCCTCTTGTGGGCAGATCTGGTAATAGAGGCTACTGTTTAAAAATAAAGGGTCGCCATTTAGGGCAGGGATGAGGAGAAATTTTTTCTCTCAGAAGGTTGTAGTCTTCGGAGCTCCTTTCCTCAACAGGTGGTAGAAGCAGAGTCTTTGAATATTTTTAAGACAAAGATAGATAGATTCTTGATAAGCAAGGAGTGAAAGGTTATTGGGGGGTAGGTAGGAATGTGGGTTTGAGGTTACAATCAGATCAGCCATGATCTTATTGAATGGCAGAACAGGCTTGAAGGGCCAAGTGGCCTACTCCTGTTCCTAATTTGTCTGTTCGTATGCCATTCCCCCACCTTCTCCCCGTAAAACTACACATTCTTCCTCTTCATGTCCATTTTGAATGCTTCAATTGAAGCTGCCTCCACCACATTCTCAGGTAGTGCATTTTGAACCACTTGCTGCGTGAAAAAGTTTTTCCTCATATCACTTTTGCTTCTTTTACCAATTACTTTAAATCTGTTGCCTCTCATTCTTGATTCTTTCACAAATGGGAACAGTTTCTCCCTATCTACTCCGTCCAGACCCCTCATGATTTTGAATACCTCTATCAAATCTCCTCTCAGCCTTCCTTTCTCCAAGGAAAACAGATCTAATTTCTCCAATCCATCTTCATAACTGAAGTTCCTCATCCCTGGAACCATTCTCGTGAATCTTTTCTGCACTCTCTCCAATGCCTTCACATCCTTCCTAAAGTGTGGTGCCTGGAGCTGGATGCAATACTTTGGCTGACGCCAAACTAGTGTTTCTGTTGAAGGGTCATGTTGGACTCGAAACGTCAGCTCTTTTCTTCTCCACTGATGCTGCCAGACCTGCTGAGTTTTTCCAGGTAATTCTGTTTTTGTTTTAGTGTCTTATATGAGTTCAACATAAACTCCTTGCTCTTGTACTCTATGCCCTTATGAACAAAGCCTAGGATACTGTATGTCTTATTAACCGCTCTCTGAACCAGTCCTTCCACATTCAATGAATTATGCACATACACACCCAGGTCCCTCTATCCTGCACCCCCTTTAGAATTGTGCTCTTAATTTTATATTGTCTCTCCATGTTCTTCCTACCAAAATGAATCACTTCACATTTCTCTGCATTGAACTTCATCTGCCACCTGACAGTCCATTCACCAACTTGTTTATGTCCTTTTGAAGTTTTACAATATCCTCACTGTTCACAATGCTTCCGTCAAAATCATTTGGATGATGACGACATCCCAAGGTCCCCATATTAAACAAAGTCACGTACAGGTTTCTACCAGGACCTATTTGCCAAGTCCTGAGGCAATGGAGAATTGGTGACAGGGACAGGTCTGTGAACCTGGGAGTCCCTGGTGACAGGTGCATGAAGATTGTTGGATACCTATGTTGGGACAGAGGTGTCTTTGGAAAGCAGTAACTGTAGCTGAGCAGTCCTCTTCTGCTCATCCCAAAGTGGGAGTGGAGTCTAGAAAAGGTGCCCTAAAAATAGACTGTCCCACTTACTCCTGGCTGTGGAATCACACCCAGTGGGATCACCATCTTTGTGGTCAAAGAAAGAAAACCTTAAATTTTTCAACTTGGAATGAGAAAACACTCATGGGGCAAAACTTTCTGCCTGTTGGGTGGGCGGGCCTGACCCAATCTCCGGCGGGCGGGGAGCCAATCCCCGCTGGAGAAGCGAGCCCCGGCGCCATTTTACGTGACATCCGGCGGGATGCGCTATGCGCTCCCTGTGCAGGTGGGGAGATTCCCCAAAAGCGAGAGTGCGCTCTTTCGCACATGCACACGAAAGAGAGCACATCCCCCTGAGGCAAAGTGCTGCCTCAGGGAGATCGCTTCCACTTTGAAAAATAGAGAAAAAAAATTCCCTAACAATGTCACATGAGATCGGACATGTTCATAATTTACACAATAACTTTATTAAACTTTTTAAAACCCTGCATGAAATTTCATCCTGCCGGTGGATGAGGTTTCATGTTTTATCTGTTTGCTGCCGGGGCTCCTGGCCTGTCCTGGACGGGTAGGTCCTTTAATTGTATAACTGATCCTGTCAATGGCCTCAATTGGCCACTGACAGATCGGCGTCCCCGCCTTCCTGAAAATTTAAATGGGCCAGGATGACGTCAGGGGTTCCGCCCGACATCATCACGTGTCATTTTACACGCCGGCAAGCAGGCCCCGCCCCCTGCTCACCGACAACAAAATTCTGCCCATGGATAATCTCAGGGTGACCGTCTGGAAAGAAGAACTGCAATCATATCACATGAGTTATCGAGACTCTAAACTGGCATCACCACCCTCGGGGTGAGTACTGCCTTCCAGGGGAGGGGCAGATGAAGGAATAAGCAGGGGCATACACCTTCTATTGGAAAGAAAAGCCTGACAGTGGCCCCTGTGTCCACAGAATTGGTTTTGCCATCCAGAATAGGATCTTGGATGCAATGCCGGAACTCCCCAATTGTATAAATGAAAGGCTCATGACACTTCACCTAGGGCTCAGCCCTAAACAATATGTCACCGTCACCAGCGCTTATGTCCCAATTCATGACTCCAATGAAGAAGGAAATGCTCCATACTGACCTTGATGAAGTCCTCAATGCCATCCCAAAAGAAGAAAAGGTCCTCCATCTGGGGAACTTCAATGCCAGCGTTGGCTATGACGCCAACGTCTGGAAAGGAACCATTGGGAAAACTGGCGTGGGAAAAGCCAATACAAATGGCGTCGTCCAGCTGACAAAGTGTGCTTGGCACGGCCTCATTATAACAAATACCCTCTTCTGTAAGAAGGACAAGTACAAAACCTCATGGAGAAACCCTAGATCAAAGCATTGACACCTCCTGGATTATGTAATTGTTCAGGTCAAAGATCTAAGCGATGTTTGTATCACTCAATCCACATGGGGGACTGATGCCTGTTGGGCGATCACAGACTTGTTTGATTGGTGATGAACGTCAACCTGGCGCCAAGACATCGCAAGACCCAAAAGTCCAAGAGGAAGAAGATCAATGTCTCAGCCTTAAGGCAGCCCCACCAAAGAGAGGCTTTCCAAGTGCAGCTCACATCCAATTCAATTCCAGAAGAGTGGGGTCAAATAAAGTCAGCTGTACTAGACACCTGTGCCCAGATCATTGAGTGTGAACATCAAGGAGCCAGATCTTCCTTTTTCCAGAGGGTCATACACAGGAAGATATGATGCCACCAACCACCCCCCCCCACCTCCCACCCCCAGAAGTTTCCATGACTGCACGGGATGACAGGATGTCGGGGAAGTTTCAACTTCCGTTGGAGGTCTGGAATCCTTCGAAACTCTGATTTAAAGTCGGAGATTTCAGATGGTTCCGACTCTCTTAGTGCACTAGTTACCCAGGAAAAGTTAGGATTAAAACCAGTTCTAACCTCCTCACTGGACCCCAACTACGCCCCCATTTCCCCAACTATACCCCTTCCCCCTGCTATCTCCCCAACTCCCTGACTACCTCCCCACTCCCCCTTACCACCTGAACGCCGAACACCCCAGCCCCTAGACTCTGTCGACTACCCCCCCCCACCCCCCCCTCACCAGCAGACAGCCCCCCACCCCGGCCTCCCACCCAACAATCCCTCCACCCCTGATTATACCCCCACCCCCAGCTACACCCTCCCCACGCCCTCCGACTAACTCTCACCCCCCAACTAGCCCCCGGACTATGCACCCAACCCTGATTAGCGCCCCCCAAATAATGCAGGTTAAATATCTGTTCGTT
Organism: Cetorhinus maximus; assembly: GCF_964194155.1. Taxonomy (NCBI): domain Eukaryota; kingdom Metazoa; phylum Chordata; class Chondrichthyes; order Lamniformes; family Cetorhinidae; genus Cetorhinus; species Cetorhinus maximus. Next base: position 18,000,558 of record NC_135895.1, on the reverse strand, counting down.
GCTACAGATATTCAGTGCCCATTTGGAATGGGTGCTTCTGGGGAAGCCCATTAAAAAAAAATGCAATATCCCTTCTGGATGGCCCTTTCCTTGATGAGGTGTTGATGCTGCTGGTACTTCTTTTCTCTCCGTGCATCTCTTCGTTTTGTGCCTGCCCAAATAAAGAAAAATCAGAGATTCGGCATGTGGCGAATCACGTAGAAGAACCAAGTTCAGCAGCCATATTGGTTCACTGAAGTGCGGCAACCTTGAGGATTCTAGTATGATGCTTCCTTTGAGAAAGGGGCTTGAACGTACAGTGGGCTAGCCCACTAACTTTCTACTTGAGGTAGGCGGAATTCAAGTTTCCTTTTCTCTGTCGGCCTTGATGATCTTCCACGAAAAGAGTTTGTCAGTTTCACTCAATTTCCATTGAGCATCTACCACCAGCCCCCCCACCCCGCAACCAGAGCACTAAAAGTGTCCACAATTCATCACAAACTGGCCTGAATGACCTTTCATTCTCAGTTAAACAGAACACCACCAAGGTGAAAGTTAGCTTACAACAAAGCCCCGAAATGTGAATTTATTGCATTCTGTTATTCTGCTGTGCTTATCTAGCTTGAAAAAATTGGATTACCACGCTGCAAATGAAAAAGAAATGTAATTCTATTAGTCTCTCCGTGAAAAGCAGAATACTGCGGATACTGGAAATCAAACAAAAACAGAGCATTCTAGAAATACTCAGCATGTCAGGCAGCATCTGTGGAGAGAAGTAGAGTTAACATTTCAGGTCGATGACTTTTCATCAGAACTGGGAAAAGTTAGTGATGTAATAGGTTTTGAGCAAAGGGTGGATGGGACAAAGACAATGTTTTTTTTCAAATTTATGCTTTTGCTTAAATTTGTACTTAAATTTGGGATAGAGGGGTTATTAACAGCACTGTGGGTGTGCTTACACCACATGGACTGCAGCGGTTCAAGAAGGCAGCTCTCCACCACCTTCTCAAGGGCAATTCGGGATGAGCAATAAATGCTGGATCAGCCAATGACACCCACATTTTTAAAAATTAATTTACGGGATGTGGGCGTCGCTGGCTAGGCCAGCATTTATTGCCCATCCCTAATTACCCTTGAGAAGGTGGTGGTGAGCTGCCTTCTTGAACCGCTGCAGTCCCTATAGTGTAGGTACACCCACAGTGCTGTTAGCAAGGGAGTTCCAGGATTTTGACCCAGCGACAGTGAAGGAACGGCGATACATTTCCAGGTCAGGATGGTGAGTGGCTTGGAGGGGAACTTCCAGGTGGTGGTGTTCCCCTCTATCTGCTGCCCTTGTCCTTCTAGATGTTAAAGGTCGTGGGTTCATCTTTGATATGATGGCGAGATTAACAGAATGCAATTTATTCTTCATTTGCGTCTTTGTAGCCTTATTTTATTGAATTGACTTTTCACCACAGGATGATAGAATGCAATTTGGTCAAAATTCTAGTCTTTACTGCGAGTTAAATAGAATAAAATCAGGATGAAAGTTAAGTAAAAGTGAAAATTCACTAGTATGAAGACAGTGGTCTAGCTAATATTTATTCTTCAACCAACATTACTGAAACAGTTAATCTGGCCATTTATCTTATTGCTGCTTCTGTGACATTACTGCGTGCAAATTGGCAACCACTTTTTCTATATTATAATGGTGACCACAATTCAAAAGTACTTAATTGGCTATAAAGCACTTTGGGATGTCCTGAGCTCATAAAAGTTGCGATATATATCCAAATCTTTCTTCTACTAACACTGTCTATTCGAAACAAAAACAGGAAATTCTGGAAAAACTCAGCAGGTCTGGCAGCATCTGTGAGGAGAGAAACAGTTAAAGTTTCGAGACCGTGTGACTCTTCTTCACTATCTATTTGGCTGTGCATCAGCAAAGAGTCACCCATAAATGTCTTGTTGGCTCAAATTGCGATGTGTGATGTTATTAACCATCATGTTAGTGCAATAACCCATTTATCTTAAACAGGGTAATGGCTTCATTAAAACAGTGTAATGAGAAATTTCGAAAGTGTTTATTTCCAATATGATAGTGTGCGATTTCAAGCTGAGTGTGAACAGGCACTGTACGCCAACTGATTGCATTGCTTCCTTGGTAACTGAATTCCTTCTGATTTTTTTTCAGTTTTTGGCACAGCAATTCCTTAAATCATAATTATTTTCCCATTTTGTTCAACCGGCAATATTAAACTTCACTTATGGTCATCAGAATGGATATTTCCTTATCACCTAAACCGAGGAGAAACGAAACCCAGAAAGGTTTATTATCACATAATTGAAATTTACCAGAGAGATGTTTTGGCTAAAGATCAAAAGCAGAACACTTGACATCAGCCCAAACAATGGCAAAAACTTAAATAAATGGTCAGCCAAGCAAATAGTTACTTTGCATGTGCCAGGTACTCATAATTGATCAGTTCCCGAGGTGAAAGGTCTAGCCCCTACGCTATTTAAGTAGAGTAAAATATGTTGGGTACATAGCTTATAAAAACCATAAACAGAAATTTGTACAATTGTTTTTGAAAATATGCAGAATTTGTCAGTTCCTCAAGCTTTATGAAGGCAATCATTATGCAGTGAATTACTTAGATTCTTACACTAATACAAGCAGCCTCTTCACTCTCACCCTTCGTCACAAACATAATCATACTATAATGGAGATAAATGTATTTTAAAACATTGACCTTATTAAGAATTACAGCTTGAGTCAAAATGATTAATTTTCAAGCAATTAACTTGGTGATCTTATGTACACCAATACTATTCTGGTCCAATGGGACTGGTTGAAGCTTATATTATTGTTGTAAAGAGAGGCATAGTACAGAGTATAGTTGTGTAGTGGTTATTGTACCACATGAGCAATCCAAAGTTCCAATGTCAGCAAATTATTTCTGAACTGGCAGAATCGAAAAAAAAAAGAAAATTGCAGATTGACGGAAAGAACCTGAGTCATTTACTAATTTCCTACAGGGAAGGAAACTTGCCAATCCAACCTTGACTAGCCTACATTTAACTGAAGCAGTACATCATTCACACTTGAACCCACTCATGCCTTGCCAGCAGTGCACACAGTCACAGAGCATTTTAAAAAATAATTAGTTTCAAATAAATCACAGAGTCACACAGAGGCCCTTCGGCCCATCGAGTCTGCACCGACATGTGAGAAACACCTGACCTACTTACCTAATCCCATTTACCAGCACTTGGCCCATAGCCTTGAATGTTATGACATGCCAAGTGCTCATCCAGGTACTTTTTAAAGGATGTGAGGCAACCCGCCTCCACCACCCTCCCAGGCAGTGCATTTCAGACCGTCACTGCCCTCTGGGTAAAAAAGTTTTTCCTCCTGCCCCTCACCTTGAACTTATGTCCCCTCGTGACTGACCCTTCAACTAAGGGGAACAGCTGCTCCCTATCCACCCTGTCCATGCCCCTCATAATCTTGTACACCTCGATCAGGTCGCCCCTCAGTCTTCTCTGCACCCACGAAAACAACCTAAGTCTATCCAACCTCTCTTCATAACTTAAATGTTTCATCCCAGGCAACATCCTGGTGAATCTCCTCTGCACCCCCTCCAGTGAAATCACATCCTTCCTATAATGCGGCGACCAAAACTGCACACAGTACTCCAGCTGTGGCCTCACCACGGTTCTGTACAACTCCAACATGACCTCCCTACTTTTGTAATCTATGCCTCGATTGATAAAGGCAAGTGCCCCAAGTGCCTTTTTCACCACCCCACTAACATGCCCCTCTGCCTTCAGAGGTCTATGGACACACACACCGAGGTCCCTTTGTTCCTCAGAATTTCCTAGTGTCATGCCGTTCATTGAATACTTCCTTGTCAAATTACTCCTTCCAAAGTATATCACCTCACACCTTTCAGGGTTAAATTCCATCTGCCACTTATCTGCCCATTTGACTATCCCGTCTATATCTTCATGTAGCCCAAGACACTCAACCTCACTATTAACCACCTGACCAATCTTTGTGTCATCCGCAAACTTACTAATCCTAACCCCCACATAGTCATCTATGTCATTTAAATAAATGACAAATAATAGGGGACCGAGCACAGATCCCTGTGGTGCGCCACTGGACACTGGCTTCCAGTCACTAAAGCATCCTTCTGTCATCATCCTCTGCCTCCTACAACTAAGCCAATTTTGAATCCACCTTATCAAATTACCCTGTATTCCATGTGCATTTGCCTTCTTTATAAGTCTCCCATGTGGGACCTTGTCAAAGGCTTTGCTGAAATCCATATAAACTACATCAACTGCACTACCCTCATCTACACACCTGGTCACCTCCTCAAAAAATTCAATCGAATTTGTTAGGCATGACCTCCCTCTGACAAAGCCATGCTGACTATCCCTGATCAAACCTTGCCTCTCCAAGTGGAGATAGATTCTCTCCTTCAGAATTTTCTCCAATAGTTTCTCTACCACTGACGTGAGACTCACTGGCCTGTAGTTCCCTGGCTTATCTCTACAACACTTCTTAAATAGCGGAACCACATTAGCTGTTCTCCGGTCCTCTGGCACCTCCCCTGTGGCCAGAGAGGAATTAAAAACTTTAGGTCAGAGCCCCTGCGATCTCCTCCCTTGCCTCCCTCAGCAGTCTGGGACACAAATCATCCAGACCTGGAGATTTGTCCACTTTGAAGCCTGCCAACACCTCCAATACCTTGTCACTCCCCATATCAATTTGCTTAAGAACCTCGCAGTCTCTCTCCCCAAATAAATGGTCCCTTCCCCCTTGCAAAGGTATTCCATCCCCACAAAGCATTTACAAGTACAAAGGTGTGTAAGTGTCACTGGTAACTAGGCGGCATACAGGTTAAGTCAACTCATTCACCAAATTTGCTCCCCTTTGCATCCAATTCCCAGTTGGACCCAATTGAAATCTTCAATTCACTCCAGATTTTGCTGTCAGGATAATGGTGAGGCGAATGGCGCTTGCCATTATTCATGTGTAAATGGTACAGCAACTTCAGGGTAGATGCACAGTTAAATACGATGGCTCACAAGTTGTTCTATTAGTTGCGCCACTCTGCTGTTAGTTTCATGGAAATGGCATCTCACTGACGGCCTCACTACTAAAATGCACTGAAAGATTAAATTGTTGTATTTGCGCGGTAGCTACGAACTTCAGGGGCAGAATTTTCCCCCTGTCGGGGGGGAAGTTCAGGAGTGGGCGTGTGCAGGCGCACCACCGATCAAGGGTGCACCGCCATTTTATGTGGGTGGGCCAATTAAGGCCCGTCCACCCTGACATCCGCCAGGAAGCGCTGTGCGCTCTCTGTGTGGGCAGGGGGGGGGGGGGGAGATTCCCTCGTCCGAGAGTGCGCTCTTTCGCGCGCGTGTGCGCTCATTACCCGGAGGCTAAGTGCTGCCTCAGGGAGATCAGCGCCAAATTCAAAAATGTTAAAAATATAAAAATAAAATTTCCCTGACATGTCCCCTCATGTGGCACTGTCACATGAGTTGGGACATGTCCATTACTTTTAGTTAAACTTTTATTAAATTTTAAAAACCTACATGAAACCTCATCCCGCCCGTGGAAGAGGTTTCATGCTTTCTCTGAAGCCCGCCAGGGCTCCCGGCCTGCCCACCAACCTTAAGGTTGGATGGGCAGGTCCCTTAACTACTGCAATTACTTTTTAAATGGCCTCAATTGGCCGTTGACAGGTCGGTGGGTGCACAGCTGATTCGGCTGTGCCCCTGCCAACCCGAAAATTGAAATGACGCGAGTTAACATCAGGAATTCTGCCCGACATCATCCCGCGTCCTTTTACGTGTCGGTGAGCGGAGCCCGCATCCCCTCCCCCGATCACCGACCAGGAAATCCTGCCCCAGGTTATGGATTTTTTGGGGAGATTTTTAAAAAATGTCAAGTTTTAAATTTAAAATGCTTTTTTCTTACTTTTCCTTTCCCTCTTTTCACTCTCTCTCAACCCCATGTTTTATTCCCTCTCTTTATTTCCCTTGTTGTACCTGATTTGACATTGAACTCAACCTCCCACTCCCACCCAACCTTTCTGTTGTTGCTATTTTCCAATCCTTGAATCTCATTGCTGAAGGAGATACTTGCTTGCTGTGTTCACTCAGGTCCCAGGTGCCCTGCTTCCCTCACAACACAGTTATCAGCTCACGATTTCTATTACTTTGGATGCAAACACGTTTTATAGCTGAAGGATTCGAGGGACGAGTCTAAACAAATGACAAATGCTGTCAGATGCCCTGAAACAGCAAAATCTCGCCCGTTGCATTGGAAATTTGTGAGGCTACATTTTTCTACTTCCTGGTGCAAACTGTTAAATTAGGATTTGAATGTGAAGATCCTCAAAAAAATGCATCATTTCAAAGTAAGAGAGAGTATATTTGTTAGCGATTCCACCTAAGACTTTATTGATGTTTAATTTCTAAGCTTGCATTTCAAATGATTCTTTCAAACTATAGATTTTAAAAGGTTAAAATGATGTGGTGACCCACATTTGAATACAGTGACAAGTGATAGAAGGACAAGTGTAGGGCATTACAGGAAAGAAGGAAATGTATTAATAGCTCCCTTAGAGGAAGAAAAAAAAAATCAGATTACAGCTATTGTGACAATGGTGAAGACAAAAGTATTATCAAACCCAAACATTAAAAGCCAATGAGAAAGTATATTTATGGTGAAATAGTCACTGAAGGTAGAACGTAAACTTGATTGATATAGAGCAGGTTAAGGGACTGAAATCCTAAATCTTGGGAGGTGTGGAGGGTGGGGGAGTTTTAATCTCCCCAAGACAGCAGGGAGTTGATTAGGGTTGGGGTGGTGGGGAGGTGGTGGGGGTGTGTGTGGGGGTGGGGTGTGGTGGTGTATGCAAGTCAGCAAAGTTTGCCTACTCTGGTGTGGGTTTGGAGGCATTCAAGTAACCCACTCTGGAGGCCCGCCATTATAACACTTAAATAAGGCTCCGTTCCAAAGATTTTAGCAATAGTTTCAAATGAGCAGCTATGGGAGGGGCTTCCCAGCAGCCAAAAGGAAGAGGAAGCTGCCAGATCCACTGGGTAGGGGCAATATTTGATGTTAGGCAGGAAACAGAATAATTCTAATGAGGTCCAGGCATTAAGATTCAGCAGGACCTCCGATCTTCGGGAATAAATTGCTGGGAATGAGTGGAAAGAATATGTGTTGCTGTAGGGTTTAAAAGCCATGAAGTGACAGCAGATTCCCAGAGGCAGAGGTATGTTCTTCCCCAGCTTTCATCGCTCTGTAGTCATTTCTCACCAGGCTATTTCTGAGCTTCTACAAAATTTGGAGGAACAGAGTCAATGTGAGACATAAGATCCCAAAGAGGTTCTCAAGCAACTATGGCAGACCTGGGAGGCAAGTTCAAAACTTCAATGAGCAAGATTTAGAGGCCCTTCTCACTGAAGGAGGTGACAGTGTAACACGGGGAGAGGTGGCAGAGCCACGGTGAACGAGGTGGCAGAGCTACGGTGAACGAGGTGGCAGAGCCACGGTGAAGGAGGTGGAAGAGCTACGGTGAAGGAGGTGGCAGAGCCACGGTGAAGGAGGTGGCAGAGCGACGGTGAAGGAGGTGGCAGAGCAACAGTGAGGGAGGTGGCAGAGTGATGGTGAAGGAGGTGGCAGAGCCACGGTGAAGGAAGTGGCACAGCAACGGTGAGGGAGGTGGCAGAGTGACGGTGAGAGAGGTGGCAGAGTGATGGTGAAGGAGGTGGCAGAGCCACGGTGAAGGAGGTGGCACAGCGACGGTGAGGGAGGTGGCAGAGTGACGGTGAGAGAGGTGGGAGAGTGATGGTGAAGGAGGTGGCAGAGCCACGGTGAAGGAGGTGGTAGAGCCACGGTGAGGGAGGTGGCAGAGTGACGGTGAAGGAGGTGGCAGAGCGACGGTGAAGGATGTGGTACAGTTCTCATGCCATAGCCTTGTCAAAAACAATGCTGGTTTTCCATCTGTCTTTTTAGTCTGGGACAACAACAAAAGCAATGTGCATTTATATAGCCCTTATAAAACAGTAAAAAGTCTCAAGGTGTTTCACAGGAGCAAATATCAGACAGAAATTTGACCTGATTCTGATTTGTGCTGCAGCCTATTTCCTATTCCCTAAAGGTAAGTTATTGATATTGAGGTATAGCAAAGTTAGTACTAAAAATAATTAGTGATAAATAGAGAGGTAGAAGAGAGTAAAATAGGAGAGTGCATCTTTCCAGACTTTTGCTGGATCTTAGTGATGGGAATTGACTGACAGATTCTGCAAATACCCGCCAAGCCTGGATCCTTATCTTAAGTTAGCTGCAGTACTTGAATCCAAATATGAAACCAAACAAGTGTAATGGGTCACATAATCACAGGGCTTTAAAATCATCGTACGTTTGTACTTAACTTTTGCACAGGCTTTGTTTTTTTCAACTCTAGTAATCAGTGTACCTGAATATGTTTCTGAAGTGGCTGAGTGGTCCAGAGAAGGCTCCAGGCTGGGAAAAGATGTACAGATAGGCTTCAATCTCATCCGCAGTCATCTTGCAGCCTTTTCTCCTAATGCCTGTGCTCTGACTGGTGAATAAGTACTTCAACACCTAGAACACAAAATTGGTTAATTGCTGTTGACAGACTTGTGGTTATTCTGGACACTGAATGCATTATTTAATTACATTGTGATGCACTACGTAACCATATTTTGTGGCAGTCACATTATTTCTGTCTAATTCCTGGCTGATTCTGTTTTCTTTTCTCCCAGTCTTTAAGGGATAGTTACTGAATTTATGTGACAGTATAAACAGGTGATAATTAGCTGGCAACCCATTCTGCATCTCCCCTGAATTTTATTTCCATTGACGTCAACAGGAGTCAAACTGGAACGAGACGTGGAACAGGTTTCTGGCTTACCATCATGCGTTTTACATTTGCACAAAGTTAAGATCTGTCTCTAGGTCTTCTTGCACCACAAGCTGTTTGCATGCCTTTCCTAATAATGCGCCTGAGTGTACACTATATGACAAACACAAAATAATTGTAAATATGTGTCCTGCAGGTAGTGTGGCACCCAGCAAAACTGGTCCCACTTGGATGGTTGAGAATACATAATGAGGAAGTAACTTACTCAAAGCTTAGGTAAACTAGATTAGTTAACGGATGTGGTCTGAACCTCAAGATTAAATGGCAGGCACAAACGTAACACTATTCCTAATAACGTTGTTGTTATTGGCATTCAAAACTAATGCTATAATTGTATTAAATGAAGACTATGAAGAGTATCTTCTTGTATTTCATCATCCAGGGTAACACAGTCACACAACTTACTGCTGGATAAAATAAATAGGAAACGTTACTGTGTTAAAAAGTAAAACTATGAAGGAATTATATTCAGTATATGTTTAAAAACTTTTTAAAGGCTCTCTCAACCAGTTCACTTACATCTGGATCATTGCTCACCTTGAAATCACTTATTGTAAGAACAAATTCAGGAAGCCATGGCACTTGGAAAAAGAAAAAGTAACTTGACTTTATCAGCTGGGAGGGATGTCGTACCATGTAATCTGAGAAAAGATATTTCAATGAATTTCTTTCACGTTTTAAAAAAAATGTATAATGTTGTTTTTCGTAAAGTACATTCAACACAGAATCTCATCTTCGGTGACTTAACTTGGATCTGCTCCAGTGGCAGAGTACTGGGAGCACTGCCCACATCGCTGTTCCAATTCGTTAAATCCTTGACATTTATTACTAAAGACCAAGATTCAACATTAGCCAATTACTTTAAATCTATGCCCGCTGGTTACTGACGTTTCTGCTAAAGGAAATCAGTCCTTCCTCTCCACTCCATTTCGGCCCTTCATAATTTTCTGACCCACAATTAAATCTCTCCTTAGCCTTCTCTGTTCCAAAGAAAACAACCCCAGGATATCCAACCTTTCCTCATGGTGAAAATTCACCTGTTCTGGTGAAAACTTCAGAAATCTCCTCTCTAACACCCAATTGCACCATTGGACTCCAACATTCAAACATTTATCAGGTCCCCACTTGCCTCCCCTCCACAACATAACTATAGGCACCTTAATCTCATGATCTGGAAAAATCTGCAGCCCTCTTCATGGTATCTAAATGTATTTTAAACAACTATAAGATTTTATCCTATACTGAATGCCATTCAACATGTTACCTTTGCATGCAGAAGAATCTCCCACTATTATTGCTAAATTTGCTTTTTGATATTTTGAAGCTATTCTCCCATGTCTGCGATGACCAGAACTAAACACAATACTCCAGTTGTGGCCTAACTAGTGTTTTATACAGTTTTAGCATTAACCTGCCTGCTCTTATATTCTATGCCTTGACTATTAAAGGGAAGTATCCCACGCACCTTCTTTATATCTATTTGTCTTGTTACCTCAAGGGATCTGCAGACATTCAATCCAGTGTCCTCTGTTCCCCTCCACTGATTACACTATAATCCTACCATTTGTGTAATTTCTTGCCTCTTTGCCCTCCAAATGCAATGCCTCACACTTCTCCAGATAGAACCCCATTTGCCACTCTTCCACCCACCCTGACCAGTCTGTTGATATCTTTCTGTAGTCTACAGCTTTCTTTCTCACTATCAACCACACAATCATTTTTTGTTTCATCTGAAAACTTCTTAACCACCCTGAATTTAAGTCTAAATCATTAATATATACCATGAACAGCAAGGGACTGGAGATGTGCAGAACTCCTCCGGAAATAATGTTCCAGTAACAAAAACACCCATTGACCATTAGTCCTTTCTTCCAGCTACCGAGCTAATTTTGGATTCAAGTTGCCACTTTCACTCGAACCTGTGAGCTTTAACTTTGCCAAATGAGACTTTGTCAAACGCACTGCTAAAATGCATGTTCTACATCAAACTCGCTACCTCCACTGTTACCTCCTCAAAAAATTCAATCAAGTTACTCAGACAGGACCTTCCCTTTAACAGTCCATGCTGACTGTTCTTGATAAATCTATGCCTTTCTAAATGACCAGTAATATTTTCAATGCCTATCGCCAGAGCATTGGAAAATTTTGGCTAAATCTGTACTATTTCCTCCCTTTTTTTGTTAATTCAAGAGATGTGGGCAGTGCTGGCTGGGCCAGTATTTATTGCCCATCCCTAAAGGCCCTTGAGAAGGTGGTGGTGATCTGCCATCTTGAACTGCTGCAGTCCATGTGGTGTAGGTACATCCACAGTGCTGTTAGGAAGGGAGTTCCAGAATTTTGACCCAGTGACAGTGAAGGAGCACGATATATTTCCAAGTCAGGATGGAGAGTAGCTTGGAGGGGAACTTCCAGGTGGTGGTGTTCCCAGCTATCTGCTGTCCTTGTCCTTGCTTCCCTTAATAGTCTGAGATTCATTTCATCCAGACCTGGTAATTTAGATAATATTTCCTCTCTTACTGTGTTTATCCATTACAGCCTTAGTCCAAACATGGACAAAAGAGCTGAACTTCAGAGGTGAAGTCAGAGTGACTGCCCTTGACATCAAGGCAGCATTTGACCGAGTGTGGCATCACGGAGTCCTAGCAAAACTGGAGCCAATGGGAATCAGGAGGAAAACTCTCCGCTGGCTGGAGTCATACCCAGCATAAAAGAAGATGGTTGTGGTTGTTGGAGATCAATCATCTCAGTTCCAGGACATCACTGCAGAAGTTCCTCAGGGTAGTCTCCTAGGCCCAACCATCTTAAGCTGCTTCATCAATGTCCTTCCATCATAAGGTCAGAAGTGGGGATGTTCGCTGATGATTGCACAATGTACAGCACCATTTGCAACTCCTCAGATACTGAAGCAATCCATGTCCATATGCAGCAAGACCCGGACAATATCCAGACTTGGGCTGACAAGTGGCAAGTAATATTTGTGCCACACAAGTGCCAGGCAATGACCATCTCCAACAAGAGAGAATCTAACCATCCCCCCTTGACATTCAATGGCGTTACCACTGCTGAATCCCCAAATATCAACATCCATTGACCAGAAACGGAACTGGACTAGCCATATAAATGCTGCGGCTACAAGAGCAGGTCAGAGGCTAGGATTCTTGTGGCAAGTAACTCACCTCCTGACTCCCCAAAGCCTGTCCACCATCTACAAGGCACAAGTCACGAGTATGATGGAATACTCTCCACTTGCCTGGATGAGTGCAGCTCCAACAATACTCAAGAAGCTTGACACCATCTAGGACAAAGCAGTCCACTTAATTGACACCACATCCACAAACATTCACTCCCTCCACCATCAACGCACAGTGGCAGCAGTGTATACCATCTACAAGATGCATTGCAGCAACCCATCAAGCCTCCTTAGATAGCACCTTCCAAACCCACGAAAACGGCCATCTAGAAGGACAAGGGCATCAGATACATGGCAACACCACCACCTGGACGTTCCCCTGCAACCCACTCAACATCCTGACTTGGAAATGTATCGCTGTTCCTTCACTGTCGCTGGGTCAAGATCCTGGAGCTCCCTTCCTAACAGCACTGTGGATGTACCAGTGACTGCAGCGGTTCAAGAAGGGAGTTCACCACCACCTTCTCAAGGGCAATTAGGGATGGGCAATAAATGCTGCCCCTAGCCAGCGATGCCCACTTTCCATGAATTAATAAAGAAAAATCTGCATGAGGGACCTGGTGTAGACCAATACGTTTCCCTCATGGACTATGTGTGAACCCTCCTACTCTGTGCTGAATCAGGAATTCCTGCTTTAGGCTCCATTTAGCTTGATATATTTTTAGCTTATAATGAAGCTCCAAAGTTTGCATAACCTGCTCTTCATCATTTAAAATGTTGTTTTAACATGCAAATCCATGTCAGAACAAAACTAGAAATTCTGCTTACAACACCTTCAATGAAGTTTGTCATGGCAATAGCTGATTGTGATTGGGCACTCCAGTATTAGACACTATATGGTACTCTGTACTATATACGGGGTCACCTGAGCTGTGGTTTGATGGTCAGATAGCACATTGTCTTGATAGAGTTCAGATACTGCAGGTATGTGTTTATGTTAGGAAAATGTGTTATCAATAAAGTTAGCTCAGCTACAATGTCGATGGCCTGTGTGCATCATTAAAACAAGAAACAAGAAACAATGGTGTCAGAAGTAAACTAAACAATGGAGGTTCTGAAACCACCAACAGAGCTCAGTTTGTAGGACAATATCAGTGAAAACTGGAGGAGGTTCCAACAGCGACTCAAGCTGTACCTCACAGTGATGGGCAGTGATAAAAAAGACCCTCAAGTACAGTCTTCAATATTTCTTCATGTAGCAAGGGAAGAAGTCCTTGAAGTCTATAACACATTCACGTTTGAAAGTGATAAGAAACGAAATGACTTGAAAGAGAGATAATGGAAAAATTTGAAGCCTACTGCAGCCCTAAGAAAAACATCACATATGAAAGATATCTATTTTTTACATGCACGCAAGGCAGTGACAACATTAGTCAATACTGTGCTGAGAAAACAAGCTAAATTATGTGAATTTGGAGAGCCTGAAGAATCACTCATCTGAGATAGAATAATTTGCAGGATCGCAAATGACTCTCTGAGAGAACGGCTTTTGAAAGGAGTTGATCGCACGCTAGAGAAAGCAATAAATATCTGCAGAATGTAGAAACAACAAAATGCTAGATTAAACGGATGACGGAAGATGTTAAACCGCACACAGTCAAGCAGTTATATGCAGTTAAACAGAAACAGCCCCGGGAAAGAACAAATAGACAGCCTGAAGGTAAAAAGAACAAAACTGCTATTAAAACATTTAAATACAGCTGATGCAGAACAGAACATTTACCACATAGTTGTCCAGCCTATGGAAAGCAGCATAAGAATTGTGATAAACGAAATCACTTCACTAAGGTGTGTAAATCGAAGAAAGTGCACACGATTGCAAATGATGACACAGACACTGAAACTGAACTTTTCGTTGGTGAAGTAACAACAAATTCCAAAGACGACGAATGGAAGGTTGATTTAAAAATTGCCAACATGATGGTGAATTTCAAGCTTGACACAGGTGCACAAGCAAATGTCATTCCCATAAGCCTGTATCGTAAGATAAAGAAAGAAAAACAGCTAACTAAAACAAAAGTGAAGCTGTCTACTTACACAGATGAAAAAGTTGCTGTAGAAGACAAGTGCGCACTTAAACTACCAAAAACAGTCTCAAGCACTTCCATTCGTAGTGTGAAAACTGATGCAAAACCCATCCTTGGAATCAAAGCTTGTGAAAATCTGAAGCTAATCAAAAGAATAGTGACTGTCACCATTGATGACATCCTGAGTGAGTATAAAGATGTGTTCCAGGGGATTGGCTGCCTAAAAGGAGAATACACCATCAAGACTCATGAAACAGAGACACCCAAAATACACCCACCCAGGAAAGACCATAAGACCATAAGACATAGGAGCAGAAATTAGACCATTCAGCCCATCGAGTCTGCTTCGCCATTCAATCATGGCTGATAAGTTTCTCAACCCATTCTCCCGCCTTCTCCCCGTAACCTTTGATCCCCTTACCAATCAAGAACCAATCTATCTTGGTCTTAAATACACTCAATGACCTGGCCTCCACAGCCTTCTGTGGCAATGAATCCCATAGATACCAGTAATGCTGAGAGATCAACTGAAAGCAGAGTTGGACAAAATGGAGAAACTTCATTTCATCAAGAAAATCGATGAACCAACAAAGGTTAGTCCAACTGTAATTGTAGAAAAATCAGATGGGAGTCTGCCTGGATCCCAGAGACCTAAACCAGGCATTACCAGCTGCCCACAGTAGAAGAGATCACGTGCAAGCTAGGTGATGCTAAATACAATTCAGTCTTGGATGCGAGTTCAGACTTCTGGCAGGTCAAGCTGGATGAACACAGTTCCTATCTCTGTACCTTCAACACACCATACAGGCGATACAGGTTTTTACGCTTACCTTTTGGTATTAATTTAGCTCCGGAGGTGTTCCACAGGACAGTGAAGCAGGTGTTTGAAGGGTTGGAGGGCATGGAATCCTATATTGGCGATATGCTGGTCTGGGGAGCCTCACGAGAAGAGCATGACCACAGACTGAGGCAGGTGCTGGCCAGAGCTCGAGAAAGGAACCTCAAGTTGAAGAAGGAAAAGTGCAAAATAGGTCTTCCTGAAATCAAGTACTTGGGACATGTGCTAATGAGTGAGGGACTGAAGCTGGACCACAGTGAAATCGAAGCAGTCATGAACATGCCACCCTCAGAATGTAAGAAAGATTTGGAGAGGTTTTTTGGGAATGGTGACCTATTTTGGGAAATTCATTCCGAACATGTCAGACCTGACAGCACCTCTCAGAGAACTTCTACAAAACAATGTGGAATGGCACTCGGAACAAAGTCACCAGGAAGCTTTGACTAGTCTGAAGAGAACATTGACCCAGGCACCAGTGTTAAAGTATTACGATGTAAATCAGTCGGTCAAGATCTCAGTGGATGCTTTAAAGCCTGGCCTGGGGGCTGTCCTCTTGCAAAATGAGGCACCAGTGACATACTTCAAAGGTAATGACTGAAACACAGCAGCGGTATGTCCAAATACAGAAAGAAATGCTAGCAAATATGTTTGGTCTAGAACGCTTCCATTAGTTTGTCTATGGCAAAGACATGGAGGTAGAGTCTGATCATAAGCCTTTGGAAGCTGTACTTAAAAAGGCCCTGAACTGTGCACCACCAAGAATCCAAAGATTACTCATGCGTCTGCGGAAGTACCAGGTCAGAGTTAAATACAAACCAGGCAAGGAAATATACATCACAGACACTCTGTCACATGCATATATACCTGTCACGGAGGAAGAGGATAAAGAAACGGAATCACATGTTCACACGCTGACAAAGAACTTACCTGTGGCCGTAACCAAACTGGATGAGATCAGGAAAGCGGCCAAGAACAACGCTACCCTGAGAAAACTGCAGCAGATTGTGCAAACTGGCTGGCCCACACATCGGTGTGGAGCCCCTTCTACTGTACAAGAGTACTGGAACTTTTGTGAGGAACTTCATGGAGCAGAAGGAATACTTTACAAGGGAGAGAAAAGATCATAATTCCTGCAACACTGAGGAGAGAAATGCTGCAGCACATACATGAAAGTCACCTCGGCATAGAAACATGTGGGAGAAGAGTTCGAGATGTAATGTATCAGCCTGGAATAGGAGCACAAATTGGGGAAACGATGAATGCAATGTGTACAGTAAATCGCAATAAAAACCACACAGTGTTCCAGAGAGGCCCTGGGGGAAAATTGGAGTGGACCTGTTCACATCTGACAACAGCGAGTACCTACTAGCAGTAGATTATTACTCCAAGTTTTTTTGAGTCCATGCGGCTGAGAAATGATAGTAAGAGCATCACTGTAATAAATCATTTAAAATCAATTTTTGCTCACCATGGCATACCTGATGTGCTCACCTCAGATAGCAGTCCATAATTCTTGGGCACTGAGTTTTGCAAATTTTCACAGGACTGGGAGTTTTGCCAGACTACATTAAGTCCCAAATATCCACAATCCAATGGAATGGTCCGTGCAGACCTTAAAACACAAATTGAAGGCGGCAAAGGCAGATGGAAGAGACCCCTACCTGACTCTGCTGGATTTCAGGAATACTCCATTAGATGGCATTGGATCACCTCCAGCACAGCTCCCGACGGGGAGATGACTAAGATCTAAGCTTCCACTGCACCCCAACTGTTACTTCCGCAGCTAGTAAGCTACAGCGTGCAGGGCCTGCTCAAACTGAGACAGCAGAAGCAGCAACAGTACTTTGATCAAGGTGCCCAACCTCTGCTTGACCCGTGCATGGGACAGACGGTGAGGATTCAGCATGAAGGGATCTGGAATTTTGCTGTTGTCACAGGAATTACAGGAGGACCAAGGTCTTACATGGTGCAGACTCCAAACAGATAACAGGACAGGAGAAACCGGAAATTCCTATGGAAAACAAGTGAAACACAACCCTGCTCTGAACCAGAAAGTGGAGCTGAAGATCGACAACCAGAATGCACCAGTGAAGAAACAGATAACCAATCAAAGCCTGAGAGCCCTGAAAACTATCCAAGGGGTGACAATGACTCAGAGCTGGAGAAGGCCCCTTGTTCTTCCAAATCGCCTCTGTCACCGTTCAGAACATCCAGTGTAAGAATTGTGAAAAAATCCAGAGATGAGTAAAAGACAAAACAGACTGATCAAAACAGAGTGACAAAGAATAGATAAGGGTTCTTGAGTTATATAAAAGTCTCCTAAAAAAAGGGGAATGACTTGATAATAGCTGATTGTGGTTGTGGACTCCAGTATTAGATACTATACGGTACTCTGTACTATATAGAGGGTCACCTGACCTGGAGGCTGAAGGTCAGTTCTTACATGTTGGAACCTGTCTTGACTGTTCAGTTACTGCAGATGTGTGCTCATGTTGGGAAAATGTGTTATCAATAAAGTTAGCTCAGCTACACTGTCGATGGCCTGTGTGCATCATTAAAACAAGAAATAAGACAAAGTTGTTAATAAATATTAATGGACAGCAGAAGGTCCACAAGAGATCCCCGGAGGATTCCATTGGTTAGGAACGCCAAGATAAAACTATCACCATTGATAGCTATGGTTTCTCTGCATTATTGAACTAATCAATAATCTAGCTTTGACTTAGAAACATTAATAATTAATTCACAGTTCATTTAGCTTTAACTAAACTAATCAGGAGGAACCTATGTCATACAATTATCTAGGGTATTAATTTCCTCAGGGCACTGATTAATAGATTAGCGTTACATCCCCAACTGTGCTGTTTTTACACAATTTTAACCCATTTAAAATAAACAGGTGGATGAAAACAGCACAGGCAGGAAATCACAGTGAGCATAAGCGAGAGGAAATCATACCCCCTAATGTCTATCTAATTATTCCTTCTCATTTGACATCTTTGCAGCTTTTACATTGCAGGCTAGGCTATGCGCATTTCTTAACTGGGGCTTCTCCATTAAAAGAAGCACTTAATTAGATGTAGATTACCACCCATCCATTCAGCATAAAGAGCAACAAAGCAAATCTGTTTCTCACTATGGGTCTGCTTTACTTTGAGAGATTCCTAACGTGCAAACAACAGTGCACAATAGGTCCTGAATTCATTTAATACTCTGATTAACCTCAAAAACAAGCACATAAACCAGATTCTGTTTGACATCAGCAAAAACATTTTTCAGACATTTATATACTGTGCATATTGTAAGCATGTTGCCATGGTGCTGTTCTATTTGCCCTTGACTGATGAAAACAGATTTGAAATAATCTCTTTTTTTTTTGCAAGCAGGAATGAAATAATTCAGGAAAGCAAACCTCTGCTGAGAAGGAACAAAGAGGATGCTATGCTATTTCTGTAGCAGTAAAAATGTGCAAATTGCATTTTGCCGGATGCATAAACTTGGAGCCTCGCTGCTCATTATTTTCTATGACAGTTTCTCCTTTTCACACTGCAGAGGATGGAAACATCCAGATATTGGCAGCTGAAGCAGCCATCTTTTAAAGGCACTGGATTAACGGTGCCCCACAGAGGACTGATGTTATGGGGCAAACGGTGAATTTTCTTAATGAAACCAACTTTTAGTTTTGATTAAGAGGGAGAAAACAGCCTTAGGACTTCTGCTGTGGTGTTACAGGCCCTCAGCTTGATGAAAACACCCTGATGGAATTCTAGCAGGCTGAAGCGAAGGTTGGTCAGATACTGACACAGCTGAGGTGGCTATTAGATTAGTCAGAATACAAAATGCTGAAGAGAAAATATGAGGCATTGTCTCCAGGTTCTGTGATCCCAATGGATCATCAGCAATAATGATACGCAAACCCGAACCAGACAGTATTCGGCCTGATTTTAACTCTGGGTTTTGAATGACCCCGAGCCTTGCCCATCATTTCAGGCAGAGATATTAGCCCCGATTTTAACTTGGTGTGTTACTGTAGCGCGTGTGGGCCAGGTTGGACAGGAAGTGGCCATGACAGCACCAGGATGAGTCTCGAGTTATTTTAACACAGTGACATGTCCCCGGAGAGATTCCTGCCTGACCCCTGTGGGAATTGTTGGAATTTCACGTGGTAGCGGGCTGCCCCTGGGGTCCTGACAACGTTGGCCCTAGCTAAGGGTGGCCATCGGGGAGATCACGGTTGGGGGAGGGGAAGGGAAGGGCTGCACAGCCCCGGACATTTGCTTGTAGGATCTGGATGGGCATTTCTGTTCCCCACAAGGAATTTCTAATCACCATATCTGAGGGTATCCTGGCCCCACTCCTGCTTGCTGCCAAATTTCACTAGCGGGCTTGGCACTGGGCATCACTTGTACCATGGGCCGTTAATGACGGGATCCTAATTGCATCATAGGACTCCGACATTTAAACATTTATGAGGTCCCCGTCTGCCTCTCCTCCACAACATAACTACAGGCACCCTAATGTCACGTTCTAGAAAAATCTGCAGCCCCCTTCAAGGTATCTAAATATAATTTAAACACCTACAAGGTTTTCACCTGCGTTACTCTATATTGAATGCCATTCAGCATGTTACCCTTTGCATGCAGAAGAATCTATTGTTACTAAATTTGCCTTTTGACATTTTGAAGCTATACTCCCATGTCTGCTGAGAGGTTTATCTTGAAGTAATGGTCTGGATTTCCTTTGTATCACTGTTATAAAATGGAGTATTTTCCATGATCATTGCCATGCAGAATAGTATTTTGTGTTGTGCTTTTTTTACTCACCTAATGTTGTATTTGAGACAGAGGTCTATAGATTTTTGCATACTAAGGGGATTAAGCAATATGGAGATAGTGCAGGAAGGTGGAGTCGAGATAGAACATCAACCATAATCTTGTTGAATGTTGGAGCAGGCTTGAAAGGCCAAATAGATAACTCCAGCTCCTACTTCTTATGTTCTTTAAATTGTCTGGTGCTGTTATATTTTTGTATTAAGAATAATTTAATTGCTCAAAACCTAGTTGTGAACTGTAAGGATCTGCCAAACTGGGAACCCTAATAAAACAAAAAGCTTTTTAGAAACAATTTTGAAATAGAAACTAATTAACACTGAATTCAGATACAAAGGAATCATGAGAAAGACCAGAAAGGAGGGATGAATCATTAGAGAATGTCTGAGTTGAACTGAGTCCCATTGTTGAAACCGTGATAATTAGATTCTACGCATCTGCTCTAAGAGAAAGTGGATAATAGTAGGTGAACGTCTAGGATGGCAGGACATTATAATAAAGAAATGGGACAGAAATAGAACTAAACTCCATCTGGAGAACAGTGCTTCAGAACTTCTAAAGGAAGATGCATCAAATGTTCGTATTTCATTCTGAGGAAGAGCCACTAGAGAAATATCAATCCCAAATCAAAACCTTTGCAGATAGATGGTCTAACCTGGGTTGGAATAACTTGGGGAAAGATCAGCAGGTGAAGAAGAATGAAGACTTTGCTTCTAATTAAACCAGTCTTAATTGTGAAAGTTTATGCATGCAGCCAAAACAGCTGCAAAATCGGCAGAATAACAGTGTCTTTGTGATCTTTGCCAGTCTCCGGCTTCAGGCAAATTTGGGCCTCATTTAAATGAAGTTGGTGAGCTGTAGGTCCCCGGTTAGGGAAGGTGGGAAATTGACAGGTTCTCACACATAGCTGGCCAGCAGGTCCCAAGACAGGGATGGGGAAGGGGGAAGCAAGTGTGGGGGACGGAGTGAGTGGGGGGATGATCTTAGGTTGTTGAGGGGGTGGGGGATGCTGGCAGTGCAGGGTGGAGTTGAAGGGCACAAACGCACTGACAACCAGTTGGGTTTTTTTGTGGGTCTAGGAATAAAACTCATGCATTTCAAAAAATGATACGTTGCCTTTTTATGAGCAGCCTCAAAACTTAAACACTGTTATTTAAGCCATTTACATATATATTATTGGAATCTGTGGATTTTGAGTGCTTTGCAAAAATGGCTGCTACTCATAGGGCAGAATTTTGTCTCTGGCGGGCAGGCTTGGCGGGGGGCAGACGGGGCGGTCGGGAAGCCAATCGCTGCGCATGATCAGCACCGGACTGCGATTTCACAATTAAGGCTCGTCCAGCATGAAACGCGAGCAGCAACACTGAGCACTGCCTGTGTGGTGGGGGGGGGGGAGGGCGAGAGGGCTGAGCACAAACTACGTGTGTGTGCGCGAGTGAGCGCTTCATAATCTCCCTGAAGCACAGAGCTGCCTCAGGGAGATGAAAGGCTGTTAAAAAAAAAAGCAAATAAAAATGTCATGAAACATGTCTCCTCATGTGACTCTGTCATATGAGCAGGGACATATGATTAAAGAAAAAAATTAAAGTTTTTATTTTATTTTTATTTGCTTTTGGAAACCTCATCCTGCCTGTGGATGAGGCTTCCAAAAAAATGCAAAGGCCGCTTGGCCTTTTCACCCGTCTGGCAACCGTTAGGTTGGACGGGCAGCGAAAAATTTAACTTAATTGATTACTTAATGGCCTTAACAGGCCAACGTCAACACACGTCATTTCACGTTCGGGCGGGTTGGGTGCATGCCCGCCCACCAAGTGAAAATTTCTGCCCATAGGGACATTACCACCGAACCTAATCTTGGCTTTACTTCCAGAGGTATTGTTGAATAATCATTTTCTTATCCCTAACCAACAGATGCTGAAACCTATTGTAGTGCCCCAACCAGGAGATCAGCCAATGCAGCACTGTCGGGAGATCACCTGGTCTCTGTGGTTCAAAAACTCATTGGAAAAATTCATTCACCCACCACGGGTTCCTGGACATCAATCATTTATCATTAAGTAAACAGAATCAAGTGGCTTAGAATGGGACTTACCACAAAAAGCTGTAGGATGTGGGCAGTTCAAAACGACAATCTTACTTATCATCTCAGGATAATAGATAGCAAAACACCAGGCGATTAATCCACCCCAGTCATGGCCAATCAGGACACATTTCTTGTAGCCTGCGCAAAAAGCAAAAGCCAACACCTCGATACATAGAATTGAGAAAATTAATGTAAGGAATTTTGATCAGAAAAATCAAAATCAACTCAATCAGAAAACTGTATAGTGCAAAACCATTCAGTTCTGAAACATCCCATCTCTTTCTAAACCCAAATCATATATTCCGCTTTGCTGAAGGTTTTGTTTTCCATACACTTGGCTTTGTGGTTGTAGCAAGCTGTGCTGTAAAGTATCATTGTGTTGTGGTGCATCAAAACACCTGGACAAGTAAAATCAGAACATCGCCTTCCATTAAAAGCTGCTTACTACAGCCAGTACAATAGTTCACTGGCGTTTTAGAATCTTGTTTTTAGAATCTTTAGAATCTAACCTTATCCTTGTGCAGATAATCTTGAGGTCAAATTTAAAATTAGAAAAATATATCAACTGATAGATAGTTTACAACATGGAAAAGCAAAATAAATCACACAGCCTTCAATAGACCAGGATTTTTCAGGCAGTGGCCAATGACTGGTGTCAAGTATTCATTACAGTTATAATTATCTAGAGATTTTCTGTAGGACTTTACTGGAACCTGCATTGATTAGAGATCCATATCAGTGCAGTGTCCTCTAGAGAGGATTTAAGGTCTGTTTTTTTTTCTTTCATGGGATGTGGGCATCGCTGGCAAGACCAGCTTTTGTTGCCCATCCCTAATTACCCTTGAACTGAGTGGCTTGCTAGGCTGTGGGTCTGGAGTCACATGTAGGCTAGACCAGGTAAGGACGGCAGATTTTCTCCCCTAAAGGAATTAGTGAACCAGGTGGGTTTTTTAAACAAATGATGATTATTGTCATGGTTACCATTACTTTATATTCCAGATTTATTAATTGAATTTAAATTCCACCCACTGCCATGTTAGGATTTGAACCCACATCCCCATGGCATTAGCCTGGGCCTCTGGATTACTAGTCCAGTCACATTACACCATCTGTTTTCGTGAACAGGGAAAGCAACCTTGCAACTCCTGAACCAATCAGATTGAAAATTCCTTACTCCGACACATAGGGCAGGATTTTCCCTTCGGGAGCAGGAAACAGGGTGGGGGGGGGGAGAGGGGGATTCCTTCTGCACAGTGGCCTGTGACTGTTCTTCCAACCGGTCAGGTAGGAAGGACCCATAGGCCTACCTGAAACATGGACTTCCAGCCTGCCACTGGGTGCTTGCCTCCGGGCACCCAAACTTGTCCCGTCAGTGGAGGAAACAAGAGGGTGACTGGAAAATTCCAACCAACCTCCTTTAATTTGACTTAACAAGGCTCTTAACAAGCTAATCAGTTACCCATCACATGGTGGGTAGCCCTGCTGGCCCAGAATCCACTTCTGCTAACTTGGTCGGCAGTGGGAATAGAATTGGGAAACCAGTGCAGTGACTGTTGCTGGCATTTTCGGGCCCCATCTGCCTTTGTTCCTCCCACCAGTGGGGCTCGAAAATCCTGACCGTGGAGTCAGAACCAGGAAGTGTAAGTTAGAACATTTAATTCAATGTCAAATCATATATAGAAAATGAAATAAAAAGAGGGAAAGAAAGACTGGATTAAGCAAAAGAGACACAAAGACAAAGTTGTTTGAAAAAATATTTTAGATGTCCAATAATAATTAAAATCCGAAGGAATGAGACACCACACTTGTTAAAGTTAATTATCAGTGCCAGCTGGATTTGGCAGTAATTAAGGCTTATCACACCTTTAAAATTTTACTTACATTGAAATGCACAAGCTTCAACCTTTTCTGACAAATTTAGTGGATATTTATTATGTAAGTACAGGAACCTCACACTGTTCCATATGTTTCTATCTCTCAGTCTCCCAGCAAGATACTGTTACAGTGAAGCTTCTAGAAGTGCAGGGTAACTTAAACAGCAACTTCCTGATTTCCAAGTTTAACTGCACTAGTACGGTTTTTTGAAGCTGCTGTCTGATTTACACTTTATTAACGTTGAGTGTTGATAGTCTCTCCTGTATTTTTACTTCAAAATGTGGACCATTATTTTCAAACTGAAAATCATAACACCCAAAGATATTTTTTGAATTCCCGTTAAATGTGCTTTAAGGATAAGGATTTCAAAACACTCATTTTTCAAAAGTAGCAGCAGTTGTCTCCAGCGACCTTAGATTTAATTGTGAAAATCATTGCTAAGACATTTAAAGTCTGGATAAAATCGAGCCTTTATTCCGGTATTTATTTCTTAAATCTCCTTTAAGCGTGTGCGAGATATGAGACAACAAACAAATTGGATGGACCTTTTTTGAAACTGAACATGATTAACACCTGCTTAATGGTGAGTAGAAAATCATAATTTTAATGCCAAGGGTGATATTGTCCACATTACTGGCAAATTGTATTTTCCAACAGGAATTTAATACAGTGGTAATAGGTTAAGGCTTGGGAATTGAAGGCAACAATTAAGCCAATTATTATCTTGCTGAGGGTGTTAGAGAAAGGTCACGCAGCCTTGGCACAATAAAAGTTTTGCTGAAAGCCTACACAGCTTCCTTGGAATTACTGCAGCCTACTGCGCACATACCAAGTATTAAAGGATGTGAATTTTAGTTCTGTAATTTCAGTTCAAAATTGAAGATATATTTTTTGGATGAAAATAAATAGTTCTGTAGAAAAACAAGACACTTTCCAAGATCGCAGGGTAGGTTGGGGTGTAGGTGGCTTGCCAAATCACCTTCCGTTCTTCTCAAGTACCAACCTTGCCATCTTACCATTATATCATCAGGCGGGATATAAATTATAATTGAATTATTAAGTCACACTTCACACCTGTGACTCAGTGATAAAAAGGAAGCACACAATTTCCAAATCTCAGTACTGCTGGTACTTAATTTATCTACGTGCTATATCTAACTGTTTTAAGAATAATTGTCATATTTCAAACATTACAGGCTGGATTTTCCCGGACCCATGGAGAGGAGGTTATAGGTGGGTTGTGGGGTTGGGGGGGGGCGGGTGGGTGTTGGAAAATAGTGAAGAGCTGTGTTGGGGCAGGTCTCGATGCATTCCTGCCGCTGAGGACAGGCGGGCATGGGTTGGGAAGAGGATCGACTGCCGCACTGTGTGGCGGGCAGCCAATTAAGGTGATTAAGGCCACATACGGAGATAGCCAACTTAATGAAGGCAGCCTCCCTGTGGCAGGCTAGGTGGCCATCAGAGCCAGAGACTCCATGCCCCATTGATTGGCCTCGGGCATGAAAGGCTGAAATGGCGGCCAATCTCGATCCAGCAGGGGGGGTCACCCCTCCATTCCATTGGACATTTCAGCATTAATCCTGTTAATTTATGCACTGCACTGCAGCACAGCGAGGGTGCTTCCATGTCGAGATGCCCTCGCGGTCCCCGACCTGCCTCAGTAGTGCCCACCTCTCTCAATGACGTTGGGCTTGCAGCATCTAGAGCTTGCCTGCCGTCCTTAACAGGACAACGAGCATGGAGACAGTTAAGTAGGAGGCTGCCTCCCAGAAGATTGCTGAGCAAGTCTCGCTGCTGGTCTGTGGGCTCGGGACTCCCATTTGCTCCTGACGTTGGGGTCCCAAAGCCCATGGGAAAATCTAGCCCTATACTTTAAAGTATCAAATGTGTTACAAGTTTTTCTTTTAAGTGTGAGGATGGGTTAGCTCAGTTGACTAGATGGCTCAAGTTTGGAGCAGAACAATGCCAAACAGCATGGATTCAATCCTTGCACTGGCTGTGGTAGTTCATGGAGACCTGCCTCCTTGCCTCGCCCTATGCTTGATGTGGTGTTCCTCAAGCTATATAAACAATTGTCTTTCTCTCTAGTGGAGAGATGCCTATGGGCCTCCTTAGACAATGGCTAATTACCTTTGAAAGTAGCTATTTTATGTGGTTTCTTTCTGACTGCAAATCCACAAGCGCCTTCCAATCTGCAAACAGCCATTACACTTGGGCTGACCAATCTAAGTTTTCTTGCAATGAAACTTTGTGGCCTTTGAGAAACAGGATGAGGAGTCGTTCTGTGCAGGGAGTGAGCGAGGAAAGGAGGGAGGATATCCCTGAGGGAGAAATTTAGGATAGGTCGGGGCAGGGAAATTCATGCAATATGTTCGTTACACATTTTTTCCTTCCTTATGTGTGATATTTTACATTTGTTTGTATTAAACATGCTTCATTTCCTCATAACAACAAGCAGGTCTTTCTCATGCTTTATGTCCTGCCCCCCACCCGCCAAAGTAATTGAACTTCTTGCCAACCTCACCCGCTTGAAGGAAAGGTGAAAAGTTGATCTGGTCAGCAATTTGCTGCCTTGCCCTCTTGGTCAAATCAGTGCAAATTTGTGGGGCAGTCTTTAGACTGAAAAGCTCAGCACATCTTTCCATAGTGCTGAACAGTTAGGATTTTGATTTCCCAGTCTCTGATCTTCTTTTCTATGGTGAGAGTTGAGCGTTCCCCACTGGAAAAACGTTGGAAGTATAATTCTTATTGGGATGTTACAATTAATGGGTTTCTTTCATTTCTGCCACTGTATGTGACAGAAATGTGATTGCACTGGAGGGAGTGCAGAGGAGATTCACCAGGATGTTGCCTGGGATGAAACATCTAAGTTATGAAGAGAGGTTGGATAGACTTGGGTTGTTTTCATTGGAGCAGAGAAGACTGAGGGGCGACCTGATCGAGGTGTACAAGATTATGAGGGGCATGGACAGGGTGGATAGGGAGCAGCTGTTCCCCTTAGTTGAAGGGTCAGTCACGAGGGGACAAAAGTTCAAGGTGAGGGGCAGGAGGTTTAGGGGGGATGTGAGAAAAAGCCTTTTTACCCAGAGGGTGGTGACGGTCTGGAATGCGCTGCCTGGGAGGGTGGTGGAGGCGGGTTGCCTCACATCCTTTAAAAAGTACCTGGATGAGCACTTGGCACGTCATAACATTCAAGGCTATGGGCCAAGCGCTGGTAAATGGGATTAGGTAGGTAGGTCAGGTGTTTCTCACGTGTCGGTGCAGACTTGATGGGCCGAAGGTGTGAT
Source organism: Cetorhinus maximus (assembly GCF_964194155.1). Taxonomy (NCBI): domain Eukaryota; kingdom Metazoa; phylum Chordata; class Chondrichthyes; order Lamniformes; family Cetorhinidae; genus Cetorhinus; species Cetorhinus maximus. The sequence continues at coordinate 17,973,493 of NC_135895.1, read as the reverse complement.
TCTGTGATTAGGGTTGTTTGAAAATATGGAAGATAAAATGGTGCTTATCCATCATGCTGATGTATGTCAACCAAAAAATACAGAACCGTAGGAAAAAAGCCCTTTATTTGTTAAAACAGCAAAAAAAAATAATTCTAAGTGTTTGGGGAAAAATTGCTGCCTAAAATATCAGTGGGAGTTATTTCTGTTATTGTAGGCATGATTGAAAATTTACAGCCTGTTGACAGCAGAAAATGAGACTAATTCTATCTTGGAACGAGAATGATTTGAGCATTACAGAATTCTCAGATTGGCAGATCAGCCCACTGCTTCCCCGCTTTCCAACACACTTAAAAAGTTAGTCATGGCGACGGAACATAGCTGAAGTGCTACAATGTAAATTGGTAACCATTGGTTACAACACAAGCACAATATCTGCATTCTGCTGGGAGATTTGCAGAGGGGGAAAAAAGATAGATGCGGAAATCAGAAAGAGAAGTGGAGGGAGTAGCACTCTCAGTTCTCCTGGGGCACTGCCACAGAATAAAATACACCATTCAGAGCCAACCAGACAATCCTTCCCACTTAACCTACCGAGGGACTCCACAATGTCCTTTACGTCTGTGATCAAACAATCCAGCTGGTAGTTTTCTCGACCAACGGGCGCATCTGATTCCCCGTATCCTCGTAAATCAACTGCAACCACTCGGAATTCACTCTTAAATTCTTGAAGCTGATAACGCCAAGAGTACCTATATCAGATAAGGAAATTGTATAAGAAATATTGATGCTCGTTGAAATCAAATGACCTTTAGCCCTTTCCTTAAAAACGAAAAATTAAAGGATCAAAAGCCTTATTTTACATCCCTGTGCTACCCGGGCCACCTAAGTGTATACATGGCAAATGCCTGTGGTTTTATTTTTAAACAGCTAGTGTTTCAGGGGCCCCTGTTTGTGCTGTCCAAATGCATGACTCAAAATCGTCTGAATTCAAACCCTTCCTAAGTCCAATGGCTCTGCTCCTCCTCTTTCTGCATTTCCATTATTTATGCCGTTATCTCCTTCAGCTATATGTGGTGGGATCCGTGGTTTCAAAGCTTGTATTTCGTTTTTCAGATAGACCCTAACTGAAAAGGGAAACCGAAAAGGAAACTGGTAAAGGTCCTGACTCTCTCGGTTTCTAAAGAAACTAAGATTGAAACTGAGATCGGAAACCAAAGCTTCTGGAAAGACTGAAACGGGTTGAAACCTAATAAAAGGACACAGAGCCATCAGAGCTCAGTAGATGATGATGATGGTGATTCCAGTGGTGCAGTACAGGCAGGTTGAAGAAGACAGAAGCTAGATCTAGAAGCTGAGAATAAGCAGATACAGTTGCTGTGGCCAATTCTGCTACTTGAAGATAACATTGATAGATCTACGCCATCCAGACCATTGTAAGCAGAGTTGAGGAGGTTCTGCAGACAGGTGCCATTTTTGGTGAAGATCCTGCCCATGGAATTCAAATTTGTTGAGCGTTGCTGTTGGCTGGGGATCCAGCTAAATTCTAGAAGAAGAGTTGAAATTCTTTGTGCCGGGTGTTTCTTTCTTAGCCGGGTAATTAACCAGTGTTGTAGCTGTACTGGAACAGCTTGGCTAGGGGCACAGCAGGTTCTGGAGCACAAGCCTTCAGTACCATTGCCAGAATATTGTCAGGGCCCATAGCTTTTGCAGTATCCAATGCATTCAGCCATTCCTTGATATCACGTGGAGTGAATCAAATTGGCTGAAGACTGGCATATGTGATGCTGGGGACCTCCAGAGGAGGCTGAGATGGATCATCCACTTGGCACTTCTGGCTGAAGATTGTTGCAAATGCTGCAGCCTTATCTTTTGCACTGATGTGCTGGGCTCCTCCATCATTAAGGATGGGGATATTTGTGGAGCCTCCTCCTCCAGTGAGTTGTTGAACTGTCCACCACCATTCATGAATGGATGTGACAGGACTGCCACAAGATAGTATTTAGTGTTTGCTTTATTTGACTCCTGTATTGTAAAAATGTTTCTGTTTTTCGTGGAATCTTATGGCTTAATTCTTTCGGTAAGTAAGTGGGATTTCAGATTTCTTTTTCTCTACCATGATAGTAGCATATCGCATCTGCATATAGAGAAGCCTTCTGTGTTATACTCATTGAATGATCTCTTCAGTGATACCCAAATCAAGAGATAATTTTGGCTGACAAAACTATTGTTATTTTAATATTTAAAAATTATTCAAAATATTACGTATATATACATATGTAAACATGAAACCATCCCAGAATAAATTATTTTTGGCTCCAAATACCAATGTTACAGCACAGTTTACAATGCTTAATAATGCACAAAAAAAATCTCCAAAATCTGAATTTTCTATTGTGGGCATGGTGAGATAAGAATCCCAAACTCCCCTAGGAAATATATTTTTCACTATCAAAACTCTGCAAAATTACATAACTCCCCACTGCAAAAATTGCACTTTTTGTGCTTCCATTTTCACTCATAATACAACAAATGGAATTTTGGAAATAGTTGCGGCATAACTCACGGTAAGCTCACATTCAACTTCATGTTCATTGTAACTACTACTTTTTGTATGTCAAACAAACAAGGGGGACAAACAAAGACACTAATAAAAATTGACATTTTTCTTCGTGGGATGTGGGCATTTGTTGCCCGTCCCTAAATGCCCTTGAACTGAACATTTTCGGAGAGCAAGAGTCAACCACATTGCTGTGGGTCTGGAGTGACATGTAGGCCAGACCAGGTAAGATTTCCTCCCCTAAAGGACATTAGTGAATCAGATGGGTTTTTAATGACAATTGATGATAGTGAAACTAACTTTCTATTCCAGATTTTCAATTGAATTCAAATTCCACCAGCTGCTGTGCTGGGGTTTGAACCCATGTCCCCAGAACATTAGCCTGGGCCTCTAGGTTACTAGTCCAGTATTTACTCATGTCAAAGCTGTGGCCTTAGCCACAGGCCTTTATTCACAGACATTTTTCAGTTTTATTTAGAGTTGTATCAGTTTATTTTTTTAAAAGTTGTTGATTAGCTTTAGCCTGTCACCTAATGTATTAAAACAGCCTTAGGTACAAAACTCTGCAATGCTGAAAATTCTATATTTATAGTGAAAATAAATGCCCTGCTACACCGGATTAGAACACAAGGATATTCTCTAGATGTTTACAATGGGAATGTCTTACAATGAAGATTGTAATGCAAGGGTATCCAATACATATAGTCAAATGTCCCGCACTTATGCTGCTGGTATATGCTCCATTTGTGACTGAGAGAACAGCTGAGCTGATCCCATACCTCTACCACTAAGAGGCTGCCTGTAAAAGGCACACAATAGAAAAACTTTAGAAGTTGACGGAAAATGGTGGCTACACAGCCCATCATGTTTGCTGGCTCTTTGCTAATCCCAGTGCCCAGCTCTCTTCCAATATTTGAGCATCTTCCTTCAGTTAAAATTGTGACACAAGTTTCCAATAAAACACACAATGGTCTCTTCTTCAATTACCTGGAAAAGTATTTCATGCTCGAACAACCCTCTATGTTTAGAAACTTCTAACCTCTCCCCATATAATTGCAAATCAATGAACACTTGTCACTGATTTCCTTACTGAAGGAAATATTCCTCCAATTCACCCTATCCACCTTATCAAAACCATCGCAATTTTAAAAACCTCTATTAAGTTTCCTCTAAGCTTCTCTGTGCCAGCAAAAATGGTCCAAAAATCTCTTCATAACTACTGTTTCAGATCTCTGGCATCATCATGGTGAATCTATGCATGTACAACTTTAATGGTCTTTCTACAATAAATGTAAAATAATTCATCATGTTGCTTTTATTTAAATGTGTGGGAAGATAAGTGGGATTGTTGAATTTCCAAAACATTAAGTGCACATAGTTTGATGTTTGAATGCTCACCATTTAAGAATTAAGCAGAAAGGATAGTGGAATGGGTAAAAAATGTGATAGGTGGAATTCAGTGCAAGTGTGAGGTGGTAAGTTTCAGCAAATGAAATAACAAAGAATGATTATATTTTGAATGGAGGATGATTAGGTAATGCGGAAAAACAGAGACATTTGGGAGCTGAAGCTCACAAGGCATTAAGAGCAGCACCTCAAGTGGATTGGACAATTTTGGGCTCCCTAGTGTAGCAAAGATGTTGAGGCAATAGAGAGGGTACAGCGCAGATCAACTGGGCCTGGTAAAAGGAAATGCAAAAATAAAGAAAATATTGGAAAGGTTAGAAGAGAAAATTAAGGACTGATTTACTTAATAGAGGTGTTTAAAATTTAAAATTATGACTCACATGGAGGATAAACATCTTGGAGTGATTGGACCAAATGGCTTGCTTCAATATTTTAATTTATATGTAACGCTATTCTACTGACACGTTTGATAGCTAATTTGGATTTGAAAGTTTGGTTGCATTGCAGGCAACACAAACATTTTGGAATAAAAGGGACAGTAGCAACATGGATACAAAATTGGCTGAAAAACAGGAAGCTGAGAGTAATGGTCAATGGATATTTTTCCGGTTGGAGGAAGGTTTGTAGTGGAGATCCCCAGGGGTTGGTATTGGGACCCTTGTTTTTCCTGATATATATAAATGATATAGATCTTGGTGTGCAGGGGACAATTTCAAAGTTTGCAGATGATACGAAGCTTGGCAGTGTTGTGAGGAGGACAGTGTAGAACTTCAAGAGGACATAGACAAGTTGGTGGGGTGGGCAGATAGGTGGCAGATGAAGTTCAATGTGGAGAAGTGTGAGGTGATTCATTTTGGTAGGAAGAACATGGACAGACAATATAAAATAAAGGGTGAAATTTTGATGGAGTGCAGAAGCAGAAAAACCTGAGTGTATTTGCGCATACGTCATTGAAGGTGGCAGGACAGGAGGAGAGAGCAGTTAATAAAGCATATAGTATCCTGGGCTTTATTAATAGGGGCATAGAGTACAAGAGCAGGGAGGTTATGCTGAATTTACATAAGACACTCGCTAGACCTCAGTTGGAATTTTGTGTACAGTTCTGGGCGCCATATTATAGGAAGGATGTGAACACATTGGAAAGAGTGCAGAAGAGGTTTACAAGAATGGTTCCAGGGATGAGAAACTTCAGCTATGAAGATAGATTGGAGAGGTTGGGACTGTTCTCCTTGGAGAGAAGAAGGCTAAGAGGAAATTTGATAGAGATGTTCAAAATCATGACAGGGCTGGACAGAGTAGATAGGGAGAAGCTGTTCCCGCTCATAAAAGGATCAAGAACAAGGGGGCACAGAGTTAAAGTGATTTGCAAAAGAAGCAAACGTGACGTGAGAAAAATTTTTTTCACACAACGAGTGGTTCGGGTCTGGAATGCACTGCCTGGAAGTGTGGTGGAGGCAGGTTCAATTGAGACATTCAAGAGGGCGTTAGATGATTATTTGAATAAAGACAGTGTGCAGGGGGACAGGGAAAAGGCAGGGCAATGGCACTAGGTCATAATGCTCATTTGGAAAGACGGTGCAGACACGATGGGCCAAATGGCCTCCTTCTGTGCTGTTAAGATTCTGTGATTCTGTGATTTTTATTGAGTAATTCTATTTTAAAAATTACAGCTGATTCTTGCATGAGACATTGTGAATTACTGGGATTTCATTTTGGAGAATGTAATGAATGTTATAAATTTAACTTGAAATTGTAATGCTTCAAGTTTAGGAATGGTATACCAGGAACTTCATAATTTTTTGTTAACTTTTCTAATTAATTCCATGGACAAACTGAAATTGATTTAGTAAATCAAAATTAGATTAAGGACCCGAAAGAGTTTGAAAATCAAGAATTTTAGCAGAATAGGATTAATTTTGAGAATACTGAAAAATCAGATGCTATGACTTTACAAATGCTGTAACTGCAGGGCAATGCACTGCCGGGTTAAGAACACTGGAACAGAACAAATACATGCCTGGAAAGCTTAACTTGTGCCTAATTTGAATCAGCATCATCTTCTTTTATTGTGAATGCTCTGTAACATGCAAGAGTTTCATATGTAGGGCATTTGACTATAAATAGAGAATGCCCTTGCACTACAGCCTTCATTGTAGAACATTCCCATTGTAAATATATTGAGAATGTCCTGGTGTTCTTGTCTGATATGCAGGGCACTTTCACTGTAAATACAAAGTTTTGTAGCCAGGGCTGTTTTAGTACATTAGGGGACAAGCAGAATAACAAGGACAGCTGCCTCATGAGACAGATCCTCATTTGGCTGCTGGAAAGACCTGAAGGAATTCTACCTAGGGACAAAATGAGCGACAGATTTTCCAAAAGCTAATCTATGCTCCAGGAATCCTAACTCAACAATTGATAGCCAACTGTGCACAATAGGGACAGCATTCTAGACAATTACATTATCTGGAAAATGTCTCTACAGGCAGGTCAAGAGATGCACAAAGCTTTGTCACTGGCTTTCTGCCCGAACACTTGGCTTGATACAGAACACTGAGGTGTACTTGTAGGAACGCTCATGTTTCTGCAAAAAAACATGAGCATCAGACTTCAGCACAAGCAGACCTGAGCAAAGCTCCAGACAGTCTGGCAGAGAACCTGCAGCCTGGCCATATCTTTTCAATGTTGGGGAGGGCAGATCCTAACAATGAGCAAAAGACTGCATGAGGGAGATTTTAACTCACATAACATAACAATATTCACTTACAGAATTAAGATAGGGCCCCCTGATTTTTCACTGTACTTAGTTCAGGAGCAGAAGATAGGATTTCTCTGCAGTTTGACAAACAGGATTTCAATGTTCCATGTTAGGCAGATACAGAGGCTTTTTAGGATGCTGAACTTGGTAACAGCAATAAGAAATGTCAGGTTTTCCTATGGATTTAAATTCTTTCAGCCAGCGAGACCCTTTGTTTAGATAAAAGCAAAATACTGCGGATGCTGGAAATCCAAAACAAAAACAGAAAATGCTGGAAAACCTCAGCAGGTCCGACAGCATCTGTGGAGAGAGAAACAGAGCCAATGCCTCGAGTCTGTATGACTCTTCTTCAGAGACCCTCTGTTTACCTCGATTAGATTTGACAATCGAGCCAAGGTTATAATCAATGGACAGAAAATCCAGTCCAAGGAGAACAACATTCACAATTGAAGAGAGTTTACAATCTGTTAACTAGAATTTGCAGAGCAACATCACAGCCTATCTTTCTGTCTGAACCAAAAGAGTTGCTCTTCCATCCTAGTACAATCACTCTACATCCACACACAATCCAATTTTGTTTGTATTAGCCAGCAGTGATATGTAAGAGAATGCTTCTCAGTGCAAACTGAATACTATACACTATCAAAAGTTTTTGAACTGTGAAAACAGAATGCCATTGTGCTACCAATTATTTTAGGTAGAGCATTCTCACTGTAAGTACAGAATGGCCACCATATTTACAGAATTACACCAGTCTTCTACATATTGAAGTCTGGGGTCCCAGGCTGTTTTTGGGCTGGTGAAGAGTGGGGCAAGTGCGAAATACATCTATCGCCTCAGAGAATAAGCCCACTGTACTTCAACTCCTGGGCCTCATTATAAACTTACAAGTGGGTTTCCAACTCAATTCACTGACCCATGAGAGAAACCCACTCGCTTGCAGAGGTAACTAAAGCACCTCCTAAAGCGGGGTTGTTTTCTCTTCTGCGAGATTTCGCGGTTTGGCTGGTAGGAAAGGCAATTGCTCAAATGTTTCATAGGTGTGGTCCCTTGAGGTCCTGCTGGAAGAGACGAGGGAGAAGGGGGAGGTTATCTTTTTAGGCAATGCCAGGAGGATCCAAAAGCACCAAGTGCACCAGGCATGAAGAGGCATGGCTGAGATTGTCAGCTCCAGGAACTCTAGCTGCATGACCTGGATCCAGTGCAAGAAGTGCTTCAATGAGCTCTCAAGAGTATCAAGAGGGTGCACAGCTTTGCATCTCTCTCTTGCTCTCTCTCAACAACACATAGCAGATATCACATGATGTCATGCACCTTCAGGCCAAATGCTACAATACTCTTTCACCAACATCACAACTCTCATAACAACAGTAACACAAGCACTACACTACTGAAGCAAATACTACATACCAGTTTCGGTTTATTGTAGAAATAATTTTATACTGTAATTAAATATGTTTTATATACTAACGGAGTAGAATAGCAACATCTTCAAATGCTACAAACTACGGGGTTCATTACCAGAACTCTGGGAATCCATGCAGCAGCAGCATAAGGGGTTTGCCTCTTTCCCCAGCAGCAACATAGTGGAACCTTAATCCTGACTCCTGGAAATTGAGAGAGAGAGAGAAAACAATCGAGTACAATATATGTCATCCATTTTAAAACACCAGGTAGTAGTTTCTTTTTAAATTGTTTTGTATACATATGTGCTATATCCACCAGCTCCACTAGAGGCTATGGTTACCCAAATACATCATCTACACTGAAAAATCATGTTGCCAGGACAGCATGAAACTGTGATATAAAGCAATAAGTAATCTTAATGTTCTACACCCTATCCATGAGAATAAAATGAGACAAGTCTTTTGAGTAAATTATCGATCGCTGAATAACTCAAGCACTTAATAAAATAGGAGCAATTTGGTGTGAAGTTTACGTGACAATATTTAAGTTGTCCTTGGGATCTAGGCAATGCAGGTAATGAATCATTTTTGACCATGAAGAATCAGCTTCATAATGTGGGACTGGAATCACATGTAGGCAAAACAGATTAGGATTGCTGGTTCTCTTCCCTGAAGGATATTTGTGAATTTATTTGGCTTTTATGCCAATCCAGTAGATTCCAGAGTCATTTTCCTCTTGCCAACCCACATATTACCAGTTTTACATAGAGCTACATGGAATTTATAACAACATCATGCATTTATGTAGGGCTTTTAAAGTAGTAAAATGTACCAAGGTGCTTTACAGGAGCATCAAGGAACAAAAATTGATACTGAGTCACGTAAGGCAATATTAAGTGAGATCTCTCTCTTAAGCAACACCGACTCATTCTGTCACCAGGTTCACAGTTTCATTTCATCCTTTGCCTCATTCAGCACTACAACAAAAAACCTTTTATTTTTCTTTTGAGTGTGAAGGATTGCAAGCTTCAACAACTCATGGGTACCAATACCCCTCTAGATTCTTCACCCCTCCCCTTTCCTCCCACCCCATCTCTTCCTTGAATCTCAACCCTTGATCATCGACCTTCCCTTTTGTTCCTCCTGCCCCCCTCCCCCCTTCTACTGGTTTAAAGACTCTTACGTTTCTATCTTCCTTCTGTTCTAATGAAAGGTCTTCGACCTGACACATTAACCATCATTTCTCCCCACAGATGCTGCCTGACCTGCTGAGGATTGCAGCATTTTTTTGTTTTTATTCCCCAAAATTCTATCTGCAAAAAAAAAAAAATTCTTATCTTTCTTTTGGTGACTGTTTTTAAAAAATCAAATTATTTCCCCCTCTTCTTTTGAATGTCAGACTAGCCCATATGAGATGAATAGTATTATCTCAACTTGAATTTTCTTATGCTCTCCTATGTGCAAAATACATTTCACTTTGAAGTTAACCAATTAAATATGTATTTTGAGTTACACTACTTCTGAAAACACTAAGGCATTATTAGAATTTTAGCCTTCAGCACTTGTCACTAATTAAATGTGGCGCTTATTGTCATCAGGATCTTGTTAAGGATCTGCAAATTAAAATTAATCACCATTAAAACATTATCATTGTGCATAATCTCATCCACTTCTGCTGTTTTAAGAGTCAAGAATATAACATGTAATTCTTTGTAGTTACCAAACCAAAGTCACATATTACAATTAAAGTTTTAAAATAGGTTATAATAATAGCAGTGTATAAATTCGCAAAAAGTGATCCAATCTGATAAGACGCGAAGCATTCACACATTGTTAAAGCTGCACTTAAAATGACTAATAAGCACCATGGTAACTGGGAAAATACAGGTGACCCTAATTGCTCCAGATTCTAGTGTCCTCCTCCACATTTCTACCCCCTTCATCACTTACACCCACATTCTCCCCCCACGCACATATCTTCTTTTTCAATCTTTCAGCTACAGCATAGTGTGGAAGGAGACAAGCTATAATAAGTTTACAGAGCTCGGACAGTACCTTTTATATAACAACATTTCTCTAAGAGCATGTAAAACTTCTCAGCTAACTTGAAAACAATGTGGACCTCAAAGTCAGGTTATTCTTTTTTTCTGCCTTGTCCTTCTGTTCTGTTTCTCCAGTATTCTCATTTCCATGCAGTTCAAATATTCCCTTTCATCTTTCACTTGCTTGTCATTTCTAGTTCCACTTTCTTTTCTCATGGAGACCACTCTGTATGTCTCTGTGCCCGCTTTGGGTTTCAAAGATCTCTGTTCTTCCTTTTACCCATAGTTTACCCCTAGCTACACCTTGCTCACTTTGCGCATCTGAAATTTTCTCTGATTTCAAATCCCCCACTTAAAAAATGCCCACCACCCCACCAAAACCAAGTGCTTAATGTCTTGTCTCCAACCCTCCTGCTACATGTCTCCTGACTCATCCTGATAGATAACTCCCACTGGATCACTACATCCCCCGCAATCATTAATGCGGCTACCTTGCAATCTTAAGGATGGGTCATCCAAACACCCTCAGTGACGCTCTAAAAAGTGCATATACTTTCCATAGCACCAATATTGGCAGCAGAGCTCACATTTTGCAGCATTTCTTGTTGATGGAATGCTAGGAAAATAAAAGCGGACACAATGCTGCAGCACTGATGTGCGTAATAGCTGAAGGAGGGTTTGAAATGGACAGAAAGGATAGGTCACCTGAAGCAGAGGGGGAGGCAATCTGAAACAGAGACTCAGTACAGATACGGGGTATCAACATAAGGCAAAGATAATAGCAAAACGATTCATTCATTAGATATCAAAAATGCTATTTATTAAGAAGCACGTACAGAACAAAATATGTACAAAATGTAGCAGCTTAAGACAGTAATCTATCACAGACTTTTCAGCTATCACTCTCTTCTGCAATTTTCTTATCTTGTGCATTTTTGGCATCATATGATGATGATGAACATTCCAGTGTATTTAAGCAGTACAAATAAAATCAGTTTAATGAGCTGTCAACCAAAATATGCTGAAATGTTCATTAAAGCACCAAAACAAAACATGGATTAAAATACCGACAAGATACCCAAATTAAATTATTCTAATTTTCTCAACGCATTTTACTAGCTCTACATTTAAATAATAGGAAATTAGATGGCACAGATAACTGTCTGCATCATTTAAATTAACAGATTTGTACAATGCTGACTGTTAGCTAGTATTAGATATTGAGAGTCCCAAGTTATCTGAAATCCAATTGTTTAAACGCAACAATGTTCCAAAAAAACTGTTTTGCAACTACCAATATGCGAATTATCACCGCATCACTAACTATTGGACCTTTTTAACAGTTAGGGCCATAATTAATCCGATTCCAAATAAACATGTACTGCAAAACACTTAATTTTGAAGAGGCATAAATCACACTTCACTAAATGAGACATGACACTACACTGTTAAAACCCAAAGTATGGCAGCAAAACTACCAGTGCATCATTAAGCTTCAAATTGTCATTGACCCACCTTGCTAAATATAAATGTAATATTTTATATGCGGAAGCAACCAGCAATATTTACATTAAAATCTTCAAAATGGTTATTTTCCGAGGCGGAGCCCGCTAAATGCGTGGCTTTAAGGATCAGGGGGAGCAAACTAAATAGGTTTCGGAATTCGGTGTTTGGGTCAAACAAAATCCCTCAAAGTATCACAATGTCGTGCCACATGTGAGTTGCTTGCCCGGAGGCACTTTTGAAATTACTATTCCAGCAGCGTGTTAGCCAAGGCACAGCCAGAGGTGAACTGCAGTGGGAGAACGTGCTCAGCAGGTAAAAGGCTCTGTACTTGGTGAAAACCATACAGTTCGGAGTTCGAGCAATGCGGGTCGGGGAAAACCGCGTGAAATTGGCCATCATTGTTTTAGATGAAAGGACAATGAGGTGGTGGAGGGGGGAAGGGGAAAAGCAAATTGATGCACGTCAAAAGATTAGTTCTTACGGGTAGTATTTGGTGCGTTCTTGTTAGATTTCAGCTGCGCCTAAATCCGAGTTTATGGAGGCGCTGTCCTCAATTTCAGCACTTCCTCGGTCAACCCTGCCGCTGGGAAACAGGACTGGCCAATAATTGTCAGCCCCATTGCAAATGGGAGAAATATGACCGTGTAAGGAAAGACTGCAGTGCACGTTACATAGTTCAGGAGTGGGGCGCTCCAGTGATTTCTGAAGACCAGTCTCGCTTTCTGTCGTAAAGGAAAAAGGAACATTTTCGCTTAAGCCAAAGGTCTAATAGAGCTTGTAGCCCTCCCACAGCAGCTCAAAGCCCCACTTCGGAGTTACTGTTAGTAAATCAGAGGCAGGCCTCCTGCAGGTCGACAAGATACAGGAATGAAACTGGGGAGGAGGAGGGGGGTCATGTAGAAAATTAATACAAAAAAAGAACCATTTGAAAACACCAGCCTGCCTCGCTACTCAACCCTGCAGTGGGCAGCTGCCCCCCCACCCACCCCCGAGCGGATGGTTCTCTCTTTTTTACCTTAATTCGTACATAACAGTGTGTTCCCAGGGACGTGTCGTTTAAGCAGGCGGGCAGAGTGTCGCGGACAATCCACTGAAAGGTCTCTGTCGGTTTCCTGATTATGTGCCACAAAAGTTTCAGCAAAACCAGGCAGGCACAGAGCCCACAGAAACTGTAAGTCAGAGCCCAGAGCAGCAGCTTCCTGGATTTCACAAGGAGTCGAGTTGTAAACATCAGGAAGTCGCAGAGCAGGTTCACCATCGTCCGGCTGGGGAGGAGGGCTCTGGCCAGCGATCGATCCACTGAAAGATCCCTCTCCCTCACTCCAGCAGATTCACCCTCGGTGCAGCCAAGGAAGATCCCCTCAAACTGAAGTCATGGAAACCACCAAGAGAGAGATCGCAACGTCAAAGATTGCGCCTACGTAAAGCGCACTGCTTTTCTCTCTCTCTTCAAATTTATGTTGCAGATTTCATTGGTCGGATCAGTGCCTGCAATGGGGGCTGAAGCATCACGGTGAGGGGGTCCAGGTGGATGTGCTGCAGACCCCGTGTCAATGTAAATCATCACAAGGTATAAAAATAGTCCCACCGTAAGCAGCAGGACAACAAACTGTGCTGCATTGCTCGAAAGGCTGTCATGTCATGAGCATCTCGCTTAAGGGTCGGATTTGTTCAGAGGAGCCAGGTTCGCATTTAATAAAGACCTTCGACTGGATATGCAAAAAAAAACCAATCTTCCACTCAGCAAAGACAATCATATCCATATGAAAGTCCCCTCGAAATGAAAGCACTGGACTCCTTCCTGCTTAGACTAGGACTGGCGATCATGTGGCTATCACAGTGGGGGTGGGGGGAGAGATGAGGAAGAGAGATGAGAGGTTGGCTATTTTCTGCATGCAATTTTACATTCATTACCTTTTGGGAAATAGGGAGTGTCCCTGGAATGTCCCTTCAACAGATTAAACCATATACCAACCTGAAACATTAACTGTTTCTCTGGAGACTATTCCTGGAGGGTTGGCAACACTCTGGGCTGCAGAGAGGACACGTTTGTTGGGCTGAATTACCACAGGTGCTGCCTGCCCTGCTGGGTTTCAACGACAACAACATGTATTTATATAGTACTGTTAGTGGAATAAAAATCTCAAAGCACTTCACAGGAGCATTATAAAGCAAAATTTGACACTGAGCTACACACAAAAAGATAGGTGAGCAAAAGCTTGGTCGAAGCGGTAGGTTTTGAGGAGCATCTTAAAAGGGAATAGAGAGACAGAGAGGTTTACTGAAGGAATTTCAGAGCCTCCAATGGTGGTACGATTAAAATCGGGGATACTCAGGAGGGCAGAATGAGAGGAATGCAGATTTATCAGAGGGTTGTGGGGGTGGAGGTGAGTTCAGAGATGTAGTGGGTGGAGGCCATGGAGGGATTTGAAGATAAGGATAGTTAGAATGTGGGAGGCTGGGCTGGAATAGTCAAGTCTAGAGGTAACAAAGCTTGATGAGGGCTTCAGCAGCAGATGAGCTGAGGTGGTGGTGATGGAGTCAGGCGATGTTATGGGGGTGGAAACAGGAGGCCTCACTGATGACGTTGATACGTAGTCAGAAGCTCAAATATGGCATCAAGGTTGCAAACTGTCTGGTTCAGAGAGTTGCAAGGAGAGGGTTGGAATCAATGGTTAGGGAAGTGCGTTTGTCATGGGGAATGAAAACAATGGCCAGTCTTCCCAATATTTAATTGGAGGGTATTTCTGCCCATCACGCACCTGATTTTTTTATTCATCATGGGATGTGGGCTTCGCTGGCTGGGCCAGCATTTATTGCCCATCCTTAGTTGCCCTTGAGAAGATGGTGGTGAGCTGCCTTTTTGAACCGCTGCAGTCCATGTGGTGTAGGTACACCCGCAGTGCTGTTAGGGAGGGAGTTCCAGGATTTTGACCCAGCGACAGCGAAGGAACGGCAATATATTTCCAAGTCAGGATGGTGAGTGACTTGGAAGGGAACTAGCAGGTGGTGGTGTTCCCATCTACCTGCTGCCCTTGTCCTTCTAGATGTTAATGGTTGTGGGTTTGGAAGGTGCTGTCGAAGGAGCCTTGGTGAATTCCTGCAGCGCATCTTGTAGATGGTACACACTGCTGCTCTTGTGCATCGATGGTGGAGGGAGTGCATGTTTGTGGATGTGGTGCCAATCAAGTGGGCTGCTTTGTCCTGGACGGTGTCATGCTTCTTGAGTGTTGTGGGAGCTGCACTCATCCAGATTATGTTCAAGTACAATTCTGCTGCTGCTGATGGCCACACCTCCTCATGGTTACCCAGTCTTCAGTTGCTAAGTCTGTTCGAAATCTATCCCATTTAGCACGGTGGTAGTGCCACACAACACGATGGGGTTATCCTCAATGTTTTAGGCGGGACTTCCTCTCCATAATGACTGCGCGGTGGTCACTCCTACAGATGCTGTTATGGACAGTTGCATCTGTGGCAGGCAGGTTGGTGAGGATGAGGTCAAGTATGTTTTCCCCTCTTGTTAGTTCCCTCACCACCTGCCGCATACCCAGTCTAGTAGCTAAGTCATTTAGGACTCAGCCAATAGTGGTGCTTCCGAGCCACTCTTGGTAATGGACAGTGAAGTCCCCCACCCAGAATATATTCTGTGCCCTTGCCACTCTCAATGCTTCCTCCAAGCGGTGTTCAACATGGAGGAGTACTGATTCATCAGCTGAGGGAAGGCGGTACGTGGTAATCCGCAGGAGGTTTCCGTGCCCATATTTGACCTGATGTCATAAGCCTTCATAGGGTCTGGAGTTGATGTTGAGGACTCCCAGGGCAACTCCTTCCCAACTGTATACCACCGTGCCGCCATCTCTGCTAGGTCTGTCCTGTTGGTGGGACAAGACATACCCAGGGATGGTGATGGTTGTGTTTGGGACATTTTCTGTAAGGTATGATTCCTTGAAGATAACTCTGTTGGGCTGATGTTAGACATGCAGTCCAGAAGTTCCAGTATTTTGTGTTTTCTCCAAACCCTGAGCCAGTTGCAAAACCTCTCCAGCCTCCTGCCACATCACCCATCCCCATCAGTTAAAAAGTGGACAGACTTTGTTGTAAAAACCTATCTGATTCACTAATGTCCTTTAGGGAAAGAAATCTGCAGTCCTTACCTGGTCTGGCCTACATGTGACTCCAGACCCACAACCATGTGGTAGGCTCTTAAAAATGCCCTCTGAACAAGGGCATTTAGGGATGGGCAATAAGTGCTGGCCTAGCCAGTGTCACCCACATCCCATGCATGAATTAAAAAAAAAGACTCTATTACTGTATTGAGTGATTCTTTTTTGTTAAATGGGCTTCTCCCACCATCTCTAGTTTGCTTATTAGTTACAAAAATAAGTGTTCAAAGAAAACAAAAAGAATACTTAATACTTTTCTCTAGGGCTGCTAGAAGCAATGTGCAAGATATTAATTGTTCATTCCTGGAGACTCCAGGACAATCCTATGGCCTATGGCCAATCTTGGTGGATTCCCACCCTTGAACTGATATGTTGTGAGTAAAATTCACACCACACAGGTAGCAGACAATGACAATCTCCAACAAGAGAGTACAACCACCTCCTCTTGACATCCAGTGGCATTACCATCATTGAATTCTCTCATGAATACTTTGGGGGTCACCACTGAGCAGGAATTTAACTGGATTAGTCACATAAATATTGTGGTTACAGGAACAGGTCAGAGGTTGGGTATTCAGTGGTGAGTGACTAACCACCTGACTCCCCAAATTCTTCCGCTGTCTACAATGAACAAATGAGGAGTTTGATGTAATATTCCCCACTTTCCTGGGTGATTGCAGCTCCAACAACACGCCAGAAGCTCAACACCATCCAGGACAAAGCAGTCCACTTAATCGACACCCCATCCACCACCTTATTTAATCAATCCCTCCACCACTGGTGTACTGTAGCTGCAGCGTGTATTATCTGGTAGATGTGTTGCTGCAATTTGCCAAGCTTCTTTTGGGAATACCTGCCAAAGCCATGACCTCCCTCTACTGCCTAAAAGAACGAGGGCAGCAGGTGCACAGAAGCACCATCACCTGCAATTTCTCCTCCAAGTCACATATCATCCTGACTTTGAAATAAATCATCATTCCTTCATAGTCAATGGGTCAAAACCCTGCAAGTCCCTCCACAACAGCACAGTGGGTGTATCTTCACCACCCGGACCGCAGTAGTTCAAGGTAGTGGCTTACCATCATTTTCTCAGGGACAATAGGGATAGGTAATAAATGCTGACCTTGCCAGCAATGACTAATTCCTTGAATCAATTAAGTTTTTTTGTCCATTCATTTAGTTGCATTGTTTCTAAGAAGCATTTAGTGATCCTTTGCTATTTCGCTGTCATGCCATTCAATTTATTCAGCTTGCCATTTTGCTTATATCTGCTTCTATATGACACTCAAAAGTAGAAATTGCTTTGGTACAAGTAAAATAACCTATGAGTAACTGTTGATCTAATGTAATTATTGGAGATGTGATTGCCTTATTTCTTTTAGTCTCAGTACATCTTCAAAAGGATGTTGACTTTGTGCCAGAAAATAGAGTTTTCATCTTTCTCACCATCGTGGAAGTTTAATTTCATCAATCAGCAGAAAAGGTAGGTCAGTTTTAAAACTACAGCACATTTCACAGATGTAGCAAGCCCATTTAAAGTCTGTGTATAGATAGGCAGTGAATGCCTATGTTATTTTAGGCAAAGATAATGGTGAAGCATTGAGTCACTATTTTGTGATATTCTGTTCATTTCTTCCTTATTAATAAACCATCTGTTGTTTTAGAGTGAGTGTTGTGGTCTTATAGTGTGTATTTAATCAGTCATCGGCTACACATGTTGCATTCCAATAACTCAAATGGCTCAAACAGCTTGCCATTGCCATCCCTGGATCTTTGTATTGTTAATTAGATACCGGGAAGGTAATGCACAATTCAAATCGTAGAGGATGGGTAGCCTGTGTGGCCAGTGACAGAGTGAAGTAGAGAAAATTATTTAATGCCAAACCCAAAAACATGACAGCCAGTGTTCTATTTATCCTCACACTCCATTCCACTAGCTCTTGCATCTAGCAGATAATTTCCCATTATTTTTGCCGTTCATAGTTTAAACTCAACAGCAAGCACATATCCCCCTCCTCTTCTTTTAGGAAAATTAACTACTTCCTCAATATACTCTTGCTCACTCTTCACTGTTCCATTTCTGTCTTCCCTTCCCTTGCGACTTCCCCATGAAACCATAACAAGGGAATTTACTTGCCACCCATATTGAATGGTACTCCAAACACGCTTTCCAATGGACATCGAGTACATCCGCCATATAGTGCACTGCTTTGCGCTCACCATGTGGTCACTGAGGACATCAAAGTGAGTTAGAATGACCACATCTGAAAGTGTGATCGTGATCTTGCTCTTGCTGTAGTTTTCCACTCCAACCATTGCATCCTACATTGTTCTAAGCAAGCTCAAGACCCTGAAGAAAAACTCTCTCATCTTCCTGTATCCTATTCTGCAGCCATGTGGTCTGAATGTTGACTTTACCAACTTCAGCCTTTAGGATGCATTTATACAAATAGTTTCAGCCTTAGACCAATCTGAACGTGTAAAATGAAAGTTGTTTGAATGGACTCTGAAGCTATGCTCAGCACTAGGCAAGGGCCTGACTTCAGATTAAAGCAGTAGTTATACCATGCGGAGTCCTGATGCAAACCAGGATTGTATGCTGCTCAATCTCAAGTCGAGTTCCCTTCCTTTTCAGTCACTAGAATTGCCTTCTTCTACTTTCAATACTTTGACAAGGGAGAAGGAGGTGCAAAGGAGGGAAGTGAGCTTACATTTTGACTCCAAAGCTTGACTTTTCAAATTTTTTTTGCATGTTCCACTACTTTACAAGTTGCAGCTCATCCACATCCTGCTGTGCATTTTCTTAACTAAAGTCCATCATTCCCATTACTTCAATCCTCACCAGGTTCTATTGCTTTCAAGTATCTCTGCACACAAATCTCTAAAGGTTCATGACCAGTGCAAAAGTAAATATGATCTACTGCATGCGAGAATAACCAGATAAATCTAACATTAAAGGGAGAACGAATCATAGAATAGTTAAGAGTCCCAATTTCTCCAATCTAAGTAATTGAAGTTCCTCATCACTGGAATCATTCTCTTGCATCTTTTCTGCACCTTCTCTAATATATTCATATCCTTCCTAAAAAGTGTGGTGCCCAGAACTGGACGCAATATTCCATTTGAGGCCAAACCAGTGTTTTATACAGGCTTAGCATAACTTCCTTGCTTTTGTACTCTATGCCCCGATTGATAAAGCTTTATTAATTGCTCTTTTAATCTGTCCTACCACCTTAAGTGATTTATGCACATATATACCCAGGTCTCGCTGTTTCTGCAACACATTTAGAGTTGTATCCTTTATATTCTATCATCTCTCCACATTCTTCCTACCAAAATAAACTACTTTATATTTCTCAGCATTAAATTTCATCTGCCCAGTGTCTGCTCATTCCACCAACCTATCCATGTATTTTTGAAGTTCAACACTATCCTCACCCCAGTTGACAATACTTCCAAAGTTTGAAATTGTGCCCTCTGCACCAAGGTGATTAATATACATGAAGAGCAGCAGGGGTCCTAACACCAAACTCCGCTATAAACTTATGTCCAAGTCTGAAAAACATCCATTAACCACTGCTGTGTTTCCTGTCATTCAGCCAATCTTGTATCCATGTCAGTACTGTCTCTTTTATTCCATGAGCATGAGGGATTTCAATATGCAGGTAGACTGGGAAAATCAGGTTGGTGGTGGGTCTCAAGAAAAGGAATTTGTGGAATGTCTACGAGATGGCTTTTTGGAGCAGCTTGTGGTGGAGCCCACTAGGGAACAGGCAATTCTAAATTTAGTGATGTGTAATGAGGCAGATTTGATAAGGGAGCTTAAGATGAAGGAACCCTTAGGAGGAAGTGACTATAATATGATAGAATTTACCCTGCAATTTGAGAGGAAAAAACTGGAATCAAATGTAACCGTATTACAGTTGAATAAAGAAAACTACAGAGGCATGAGGGAGGAGCTGGCCAGAATTGACTGGGAGATGAGCCTAGCAGGAAAGACAGAGGAACAGCAATGGCAGGAGTTTCTGGGAGTAATTTGGGAGACACAGCAAAAATTCATCCCTAGGAAGAAGAAGCATTCTAAAGGGAGGACGAGGCAACCATGGCTGACAAGGGAAGTCAGGGACAGCACAAAAGCTAAAGAGAAAGCATACAATGTGGCGAAGAGCAGTGGGAAACTAGGGGATTGGGAAGCCTACAAAGACCAACAGAGGACAACTAAAAAGAAATGAGGGTAAGCTAGCCAGTAATATAAAAGAAGATTGCAAGAGTTTTTTTTAGATATATAAAGGGTAAGAGAGAGGCAAAAGTGGACATTGGGTCGCTGGAAAATGACCCTGGAGAAGTAGTAGTGGGGAACAAAGAAATGGCGGAGAAACTGAATAGGTACTTTGCGTCAGTCTTCACGGTGGAAGACACGAGTAACATCCCCAAAGTTCAAGAGAGTCGGGGGAGCAGAGGTGAGTATGGTGGCCATTACCAAGGAGAAGGTGCTAGGAAAACTGAAAGGTCTGAAGGTGGATAAATCACCTGGACCAGAAGGATTACACCCCAGTGTTCTGAAGGATATAGCTGAAGAGATAGTGGAGGCATTAGTGGTGATCTTTCAGGAATCACTGGAATCAAGGAGGCTCCCAGAGGACTGGAAACTCGCTAATGTAACCCCCCTGTTTAAGAAGGGAGTGAGGCAAAAGACGTGAAATTACAGGCTGATTAGCCTGACCTCGGTCGTTGGTAAGATTTTAGAGTCCGTTATTAAGGATGAGATTTCAGAATACTTGGAAGTGCATGGTAAAATCAAGCAAAGTCAGCATGGTTTCATCAAGGGGAGGTCATGCCTGACAAATCTGTTAGAATTCTTTGAGGAGGTAATGAGTAGGTTAGACAAAGGAGAGCCAATGGATGTTATCTACTTGGACTTCCAGAAAGCCTTTGACAAGGTGCCGCACAGGAGACTGCTCAGTAAGATAAGAGTCCATGGTGTTAGAGGCAAGGTATTAGCATGGATAGAAGATTGGCTGTCTGGCAGGAGGCAGAGAGTGGTGATAAGGGGGTCCTTCTCAGGATGGCGGCCGGTGACTAGTGGAGTTCCACAGGGGTCAGTGTTGGGACCACAACTTTTCACTTTATACATTAATGATCTAGATGAAGGAACTGAGGGCATCCTGGCTAAGTTTGCAGATGATACAAAGATAGGTGGAGGGACAGGTAGTATTGAGGAGGCGGGGAGGCTGCAGAAGGATTTGGACAGTTTAGGAGAATGGGCAAAGAAGTGGCAGATGGAATACAACGTGGGGAAGTGTGAGGTCATGCACTTTGGTAGGAAGAATAGAGGCATAGACTGTTTTCTAAATGGGGAGAGAATTCAGAAATCTGGAGTGCAAAGGGACTTTGGAGTCCTAGTCCAGGATTCTGTTAAGGTTAACTTGCAGGTTGAGTCAGTAGTTAGGAAGGCAAATCCAATTTTGGCATTTATTTCGAGAGGACTAGAATATAAAATCAGGGATGTACTGCTGAGGCTTTATAAGGCTCTGGTCAGACCACATTTAGAATATTGTGAGCGATTTTGGGCCCCGTATTTCAGGAAGGATGTTCTGGCCCTGGAGAGGGTCCAGAGGAGGTTCATGAGAACGATCCCAGGAATGAAAGGCTTAACATATGAGGAACGTTTGAGGACTTTGGGTCTATACTTGATGGAGTTTAGAAGGATGAGGGGGGATCTGATTGAAACTTACAGAATACTGAAAGGCCTGGATAGAGTGGATGTGGGGAAGATGTTTCCATTAGTAGGAGAGACTAGGGCCTGAGGGCACAGCCTCAGAGTAAAGGGAAGACCTTTTAGAACAGTGATGAGGAGAAACTTCTTTAGCCAGAGAGTGGTGAATCTATGGAATTCATTGCCACAGAAGGCTGTGGAGGCCAGGTCATTGAGTGTATTTAAGACCGAGATAGATAGGTTCTTGATTGGTAAGGGGATCAAAGGTTACGGGGAGAAGGTGGGAGAATTGGGTTGAGAAACTTATCAGCCATGATTGAATGGCAGAGCAGACTCAATGGGTCGAATGGTCTAATTTCTACTCCTATGTCTCATGGTCTTATGTTCACAAATCTGTTGTACAGTACATGTACAACATATCACATCATTATCCTCATCAACTGTTACCTCATCAAAAAACAAGCAAGTTAGTGAAAGACAATTTTCCCTTAACAAATCCATGATGATTTTTCTTAATTAATCTCATTTGCCCAAATGACTATTAATTTTCCCCTGAATGATCATTTTGAAAAGGTTCCCACCATAGAGGTTAAATTGACTGGCTGTAATCGCTAGGCTTATCTTTACACCCTTTTTTGAACAAGGGTGTAACATTTGCAATTCTCCAGTGTGGAAACACCCCGAGTTTAAGGAAGGCTGAAAGATTATGATGAGTGCTTCCGCAATTTCCACTCTTGCTTCCCTCAGTATCCTTGAATGCATCTCATCCGGTCCTGGGAATATAGGCAATAGGTGTAAGCCATTTGCCCCATTGAGCCTGCTCCATCATTCAGACAGATCATGGCTGATCATCAATCTCTATGCCATTTTTTCCCCCACTATCCCCATGTCCCTTGATGTCATTAGTATCCAGAAATCTTTCGATTTGTGTCTTGAAAATGCTCAATGACTGAGCTTCCACAGCCCTCTGGAGTAAAGAATTCCAAAGGTTCACCACCCTCCAGAGTGAAGAAATTCCTCCTCATCTGAGTCTTAAATGGTCTGCCCCTTATTCTGAGACTCTGTCCTCCTGGTTCTAGGCTCACCAGCCAGGGAAAACATCCTATCCATATCTACCCTGTCATGCCCTGTAAGAAGTTTGTAAGTTTGAATGAGATCACCTCTCATTCTTCAAAAGTTGAGAATACAGGCCTATGTCCTCAATTTCTCACCATAGGACAGTCCCACAATCTCAGGGATTAGTCTGGTGAACCCCTGTTGCACTCCCTTGATGGCAAGTATATCCTTCCTTAGATAAGGAGACCAAAACTGTACACAGTACTCCAGCTATAGGCTGATCAAGGCTCTATAAGATTGTAGCAAGACTTCTTTACTCCCGTACTCAAATCTCCTTGCAACAAAGGCCAACGTACTATTTGCCTTCCTAATTGCTTGCCGCACCTGAATGCTAGTTTATGGACTCATGAACAAGGACACCCAGGTCCTTTTCGACATCAACACTTCCCAACCTCATCATTTAAGAAAACTCTGCCTGTTTTTTTCTACCAAAGTGAATAACTCCACACTTATTCACATTATATTCCATTTGCCATGTTCTTGCCCATTCACTTAGCTTGTCCAAATTCTCTTGAAGCCTTCTTGCATCCTCCTCACCTCACATTCCCACCTAGTTGTGTCATCAGCAAATTTGGAAATATTACATTTGGTTCCAACATACAAATCATTTATATAGATTGTGAACAGCTGCGGCCCAAGCACTGATCCTTGAAGTACTCCACTAGTAACAAGACTGCCATCCTGAGAATGACCCGTTTATTCCTGTTCTGCTTTCTGTCTGTTAACTATTTCTCAGTCCATAGCCAAGTGCTCTAATTTTGTTTACTAACCTCCTGTGTGGGCCTTCTGAAAATCCAAATACACCACATCCACTCGTACTCCTTCATCTATGCCACAATAAACTCCAACAGGTTTGTCAAATCCGATTTCCCTTACATAAATCCATGTTGACTCTGCCCAATCATAATTATTTTCTAAGTATCCAGTTATCACATGTAATAGACCTACATTTGTCCTTGCTAATCTTTTCCTTCTCAGATACTTAACTAAGCTTTTACAATCTGCCTTTATGTTACTCGCTTGTTTGCATTCATATTCTCTTTTCCCTTTATTAGTTTAGTTGTGGATTATCTAAAAGGCATGACACAGTCAACTGTAGGTAGAGTTAATCAGCAGTTTTATTCAGTACAAGTGTGCACACAGGGGAAGTGTCCTTTTATAATGCTCTAAAAGGCAATTTGAAGTTATACAGTTTCTATCAGTTATATACACACACCATCTTTGGGATAACTCAACGTTCTTATCTTGTATGTCTAATTTGTTACATCCTTAATTACAAATGAGTTTACATCATATACACGAAATGACCTGCTGCAGTTAGAGAGGAATTTGTAAAACAATCACAGAATGCTTTTAGCACAAACGATGTTCACAGTTTATTCTAAAACATGAACTTTGCTTTTCTATCCAGATGTTTTGCTGCTGTGCCAGGACATTGGCATATCTCAGTTTGACCCAGAGGTTAAGCAATTCAGTTTATTACAGTATGATTCATAGGCCATTTATTTTATCCTGACCCAAGGGTCACATTCCTTTAGTTTACCATAGGTTAGTCACCAACTTCCTGGCCTGGCCAAAAGGTCATATTCATTTAATTTTTTTTTTTATAAAGAAACTGCAGACACCTTTAAAATGAATATCTTCAACTTGGCCAAGCCTGGGTGATCCCATGATGCATCCCGATATACCAGTTGAGTTTCTTGGTCATCCTTTCTCGGATTTTAAATTGCTCCCAATCCTCAGGCTTACCACTTTTCCTGGCAGCCTTGAGCCAAGCCAATCCCTTTGATCTAGTGTAATCTTTAACTTCTTTTGTCAGCTACGGTTGATTCAACTTTCCTGCTGGGTTTGTGTGTCTTAGTTGAATGTATATTTGTTGTCAACCACATAATACTTCTTTAAATATTAGACATTGCCTGTCTACCATCAAATCTTTTACTGCATTTTGCCAATCCATCATAGCCAACTTGCCCCTTATACCTTCATAATTTCTTTTGTTCAGATTTAGGACCCTAGTTTCAGAATGAACTATATCACTTTCAAACTTAATGTAAAACTCTATCATATTATGGTCACTATTTGTAATGGCCCCTTTACAGCAAGGTTATTAATTAGCCCCTTTTCAATGCATAATACTAAATCTAAAGCAGCTCAATTCCTTGTTGATTCCTCAACAAACTGCTCCAGAAACCCATTGTGTACACTCTCCAGGAATTCATCCTTCAAAGCATTATTGCAAATTAGGTTTATCCAGTCTATGTAAATTGAAGTTGCCCATTATTACTGTATTTCTCACGTAACATGCAGCTCTAATTTCCTGATTTATTCAGTGCCCAACATTACCACTACAGTTTGGTGGCCCTTCCTGTTTTAGCACCAAAACGGAGTCTACATCTTGATCCTTCGATCCAAGATCCTCTCTCACTAACATGCCGATCTTGTCCTTTACTAAGTGTTACCCTACATCCTTTCCCCCTCTGCCTATTCTTCTTAAATATGAATATCACTGAATATTCAGTTCAGAGTACTGGTCATCCTGTAATGGCAATTAAATCATACCCATTTATCTCTATTTGTACCTTCAAATCATTAACTTGTTGCGAATGCTGCATGCATTCAGATAGAGTGCCCTTAAACTTCATCTTATATAATTATTCCACATCCTGATCTTAGTTGATGCTCACCTTTGTTTCGCCTGCCTTCTAATTTTGTTTACCACTTTTATACTTCCTGTTAGTCCCAGTCCTGCTAAGGTGCAACCTGTCCATCTTGTACAGCTCCCCCAGAACTGGTCCAAATCTGATACCCACCCTCCCTCCCACACCAGCTAAGTGTTCAATCACTCAATCCTCCTATCCCTATGCTCAGTAGCACATGGCACTGGGAGCAATCCCAAGATTACTGATCTTGAGGTCCTGCTTTTTAATTTCTTTCCTAACCCCCTCAAATCTGCTTTCAGGACCTCATCCCTCTTCCTACCTATGTTGTTGGTACCAATGTGGACCATGATCTCTGGCTGTTCACCCTCCCCCAGAAGAATGTCCTGCAGCTGCTCTGTGAAATCATGACCATGGCACCATGGCTGTAGTCACGCCTACAGCCACTGAAATGCCTGACTGTTCCCCTAACAAATCCCCTACAACTATTGCCCTTCCACTCTTCTTTCTCCCCTCTTTTGCAGCTTAGTCTTCTGTGGTGCCACAGACTTGGCCTTTGCTGCACTGCTCTGAGGAACCATCTCCCTCACCAGTATCCAAAACGGAAAACTGGTTAGCAAAGATGATCGACTCGGGGAGACTCCTGCACTACCTGCCTACTTCTCTTAGGCTGCCTGGCGGTCACCCATTCCCTCTGCCTGCATGCTCCTAAGCTGCGATACAACCACTTAGCGCCCTGCCTCGCAGATGCATCACAGTGACACCAGACACTGCTCGAGGTCTGAAATATGGAGCTCAAGCTTTTGCAGCCAGTGACACTTCCTGCAGATGTGTTTGTCTAGGACACATGTTGTGTCTGCGACTTCCACATACCACAGGGGGCACTTGGCTGAGCTGCCCAGCAAACCTTAACTTTACAAACTACTTATGAGTAGAAGAACTTACCAGCTACTCACCAATCAGCTTCTTCTGCTGCACCGATGTAAGAACCAAACACTGGAGGGTGAAAAAGGTAGAAGAAAGGAGCACCTCCTTCGCCCCTTCACCAAACTCCCTCACTCACCAAACTCCTAGCTTCTCACTCAGCTCAAGCTGCACTCTAGTGCCTGGTCCCCTGGTGTCTTATCAAGATCAAGTGTAGGCAGCCTATCAAATACCTCATCATCATCAATTTTAAGCCCTTCTAGTGTCCAAATTATTTCCTTCAAGATGGTCTGGGCAGCAGTATATACTTTGGTAAAGGCAGATGCAAAGCATTCATTTAATACCTCAGCTATTCTCCCTGCTTCCATTAGTAAATCCCCTTTTTGGTCCTTAATTGGCCCTATCTCTTATCACCTTTTTACTAATAATATGGCTATAGAAATATTTTTGGATTCCCTTTAATGCTACTGCCAGTCTCTTCTCATACTCCCTTTGCTTCTCATTTGATTTTTCAATTCCCCTCTGAACCTTCTATATTCAACCTGGTTCTCAGAGTAAACAACAGGTATATTGATGCCAATAGTGATATGTAATTAAGGGACGTCAGGCCTGCCAGTTTCCCAGCAATATATGAATGACCAGCTACACAAGAATTTGCACTGGGCAATAAGGTGCTTGGGCCTTGTATTTCTTATCAATTGGTCATAAAGTGTTAGGCTTTAGGAAAAGAAACATCTGATTCGGCACTTCATCAAAAGATTGGGGAGAGAGAGAGAGAGGCAACTGCTGAGAAATGCTGACAGTTGCATACCCAAAGGAACAATAGCTATCTACCTAGATGGTGAACTGCAGGAATGCTACTTTGAAAGATCTCAGCTGGTACAGTTCACTGGACAGAGTGCATCATTGAGATGCTGTGCTCCGTGTCAGGCAAGGTTGCCTCATAGCAGAAAGTAGCAACATATCCTCTGATTGTTATGAAATGGTGATGCTTTGACAACTTTGAAGTCTGCTGCAAATCAAGCTTACATTGCTTTTAATGCATGTACATCTTCAGTCAAGCCTGATTTGACAGACCTAAACAAAATAATCAAAGTTAGTCCTAGAGTCCCACAGCCATTTTGGGGGGTTGAGGGGAGTGGAGATTGGAGATACAATGCCAATTTTACTCCAAGTCAGCAAATTAAAAATCCATCCATTTCAGCATATCAATACACCAAATGGCTTGGCTGGACAGTCTTAATCTTGAGATCTTTAAGATATATAAGTAAACTATAAATAGCCAACAAAAAGGCAGCTCCAAGGAACAATACTAATGGCAATAATCAGACATATTGAAAGACTTTAAATTTAGTGCTAGTTTATTACAGAATGAATGTAACAAAACATTCAGTAATAGAACCAGTGACCTCATCTCCAAAACAAAAATTCTAAATGGAACAGAAAGATAACATAGCTAGACCATCACATTAATAGAGGTTGTTTTCCCTTAAAAAAAAAGAGCTGTTTTGAGAAATTTGACACCAAATGTGACCAGCTCATTCTTAAAGTCAACAATGCAACATGTTCAGTGTTTCATTCTATAATGATGAAATACAAAATCATATGCTAAATTTATGCATATAGTTTTTTTTTAAATGCACATGGATCAACTTCATACAGTAAATGCTAGATTACAAACAACCAATTTGTGAAGAATTAATACAAATTAATGCACAGATATACTGACAAAAACCAGAACAATAATCAGTAATTAATAGGAAAAGAGGTTAAAAAATGTCCACTATATTTGGTGCAACTAAAGTTTGACTGTATATAATTCTCTCATTAACCTCATAATACCACAGATCTCTAACAGATATTTTTCTTCTGGGTTTATCTACATGTGTACACAAAACTATTTCATCCATAATATCCATTGTGCACTAAGTTCCCCCATTCAACGCAAGTCCTACAAATTCAATAAGACATTAACCAAGGATAACTGGAGTTTAGAGGGGTGGATTGGATTGGAGGGAACAGGAGTTGTAATGGAAAGCACGAGGTCAAAAATATACTACTATCTCCTCCCAAAAACCAAAGATCGCATACTGAAACATTACACTGATGAATAAACTTCAACAATAACATTAGAAAAACTACTGCAGATTGTTTTTGAAAGGGAAAAATTCTTCACTTTTATCTAGTTGCTAGCAACTGCAAATATGTCATCAGTTCCAAAGCAGGGAAACTAGGAAAGTGCAAATTTTGGAAATGCAACCTAATTACAGAAAATAGTGAGATCCAGTCACAGGCATTTTAAAAGAAAACCTGCTTATTTGATGTCTGATGCCAAGTGTGAAAAGAAAATCACAACATGCATATTTATTAACTCAATAATTTTAATGCCAAGGTCAAAACATTAGGGTAGAAAAAAAATTACATCACATCTTTTTCCCTAATGTAACAGTCAACTTATTTGAATAGTATGATTCTCTAAGTTAACTTGGAATATTATTCCTTGTCCCTTCAATTCTTTTCCAATACAAGTATTTGAAATTACATCACTGCTGTAAACTGGTTAATTCAAAATGAAAGTTTTGTAACTACAATGAGCTGTAAGCCATTTGTGCAAGTAGATGAAATTTTCATTTTTCTGAGATCTTTTGTGTTATAAACCAGTTATCCCTAAATACTCAAAACATAGATCACATTCTCTTTTAACTTCAGGTTTTTTTAAAAGGGACAAAAGGGACATGTTGCCCCATTTGCAAGTTTGCTTTATCTAGTAGGAACCATAAACCCCAAACAGTTTGCCAACATAATGGTAAATGCACAATGCATTTCATTTCTGTGAAGAGCTTTGGGATATTTGAAAAATGCAAGAACAACAGGTGCTATGCAAATGCAAGTTCTTCCATCTTCCTCTGTGTATGGGGAGCATCGCAGTAAGCATTTGGTGGTCAAACTGATGTAAGGGTCTGTTAATAACCAATGTCCAGAATATGCTGAAAAGAATGCAAAACTCAGAACTGTCATTTCAGATCATCTCAGTCATCATGAAGATACGATATTTACTTTTGCATGATCTGAGTCCAAATTATTTCCAAGATTTCTAATAAAGATTTTCTTCAAATGTTGCCATAATATCACTCTGTAAATTCATATCAATGGTAGTCGCCATCTGTAAAGAAATGGAGATAAAGGTTATTTTTTTTTTAAATCATTCATTGGGATGAGATTATTCTTGACAAAGCCAGGATTTGTTGCCCATCCCCAGTTGCCTTTTGAGGTGGTGGTGGTGAGCCACCTTCTTGAATTGTTGCAGTTCCTGTGATGTTGGTACAACTACAGTGACCTTATGGAGGGAGTTCCAGGTTTGTGACAGTGAAGGAACAGCAATATAGTTCCATGTCAGAATGGTATGTGGCTTGGAGAACTCTCAGGTGGTGGTGCATCCTTGCATCGGCTGCTCTTGTTCTTTTTGGTGGTAGAGTTTTCAGGTTTGGGAGGGGCTGTCCAAAGCAGGCTTGGGGAGTTGCTGCAGTGCATCTTGTAGGTGGTACACACTGCTGCCACTGTGTGCCAATGGTGAAGGGAGTGAATGTTTAAGGTGGTGGATGGGGTGATCAAGCAGGCTGCTTTGTCCTGGATGGTGTTGAGCATTGAGTGTTGTTGGAGTTGCACTCGTTCAGGCAAGTGGAGAGTATACCATCACACTCCTGACTTGTACTCGAGAGTCATTCTATTTAAAACTATGAATTCCTTTTAAAATCTCAGAAGAGAAACCCATTACGTTGAAACTCCTGTAAGACAGAAAATCAGTTTGAATTTCCCAGAAATGGTTTAAGTGGTTAAGAATTCCTAGAAAAAGAAAATTTAGATGCTAATTACAAAAGGATTGGCTTAATTCTTAGCTTTCCCATATTATTTTGTTCACCGTTTTGTGGAGAAGGATGTCTGCTGTAAGTAGATAACTAAATGGCTGTTACTAATACTGGTTTGTCTTCCATAAAATGTTTGTATTTTAAACTGCAAAATCAAGATCTATAGGATTGATCTACCACTTTAAAATGCTGGAGGATGATCTTATGGGAGGTATAGATTATCCTCCTTTTTCTTAGCAGCCCCTTGGGGTTGAGGATGATTTGCTTCCACTCTAGTCCAACCAGTGATCTGCAGACTCCGCCACATGTGGGGTAGGTGATGCTTGAAGGGTCAGGTATGAGTTTTTCGGAAGTTTGTGCGCTCTCTCTGCTGCCTCGACTTCGCTTCTGCGTTCTGCCAACGAAGTGTGTGTTTGGTGCCTTCCCGAATAAACCTTCGCTATTTTAGCCTGTCACAAGCCAGGGTCTCCCATGAGTCAGTGGGGATGTTTGATCTCTTCAAGAATGCTTTTGAGGAAATCCCTAAAGTGTTTCCGCTATGTTACTGGGAGTCTCCTGCTGCGACCGAGTGGAGCAATTTCTTCCGGAGTTTGGCGTCAGGCATACGAATGACGGGGCTGGTTTTGAATGATTGGTACCTTGATGCTGGGCATGTTGGCTTGGGGGAGGATGCTGCAGTTGGACCACCTTCCTTGCCACAGGATTTGGAGGATCTTGCAAATACATCACGGATGGTATTTTCAATGCCTTGAGGTGCCTGCTGTAGGTTGTCCAAGTCTCTGAAGCGTATAGGAGCAAGGGTATCACTGCTGCCTGGAAACCATGGTCTTTGTCTCAGGTTTGAGATCCAGGTCCTCAAATACTCTTCTCCTCAGTGAGCTGAGTTGGCACATTGGAGGCAATGTCTGCCTTTGCGAGAGGAAGGGTCCCAAGATTTGGAAAAATGGCCACGTTTTCAGGGTCTCATCATTGATCTTAATCGATGCGGCAGGGGTGGGGGAGTGGGGGGAGGTGCTGCGCTGTAGGACCTGGTTGGAATAGGACCTTAGTTCTCGAGGTATTTAGTGAAAGACCCATGTTCTCATATGCTTTAGTTTGAGTGAGCGCACACAACCTTCATCTGAAGACTGAAGCTCAATGGCTGAGTGTAGAGTGATTTTCAGGGGTGTAGTGCTGCCAGAACGCTGCTCCAGCATCTCTGACCAGGGCCCGGGAGAAAGGAGTGCTTAGAGTTCCAATTTTTTGAAGCTGGTCTGTCAGGTCAATTTTACATGTTGCTGCAGTGCTGCTGGGGAGGTTGCGGGGAGGGGAGTGGGGAGGAGTTTGGAAGGATAGCAGGAATCGTTATTTGGTTCCATAAATGTCAACTTTACAAATGAACCAAATCACAGATAAACTAAGTGTTTTTGTTATTTTTAAAATTTTTCTTAAAAGTACTGACATTTCTTTTTAAAGATGATATTGTTTCTTTTGTTCTGGAAGAGTGCACAGTAAAGACTTGAAGTGAAAGACTTTTAGAATCAGCTTGTCCTTTTAAACACGTTTTAAACTAGTTAATTATTTTTCACACCACTGTGGCCTTTATTTAGTGGAAAGCCACTGAGTCATTCTTCTGAATTTGCTCAGGCTATCAAACCAAGAAGTAGGAATCTGCAAAAATTCCCAGCAGTGATCCCCTGATTTCACAATTTCAATTTACAATCGGGCGGTGCTAGAAAAGTTAAAGGGTCCCAAACCAGATAAACCACATGAACAAAAATCATAATGAAGGATGCAAAAGAATGTAGTTCGGAAGTCAGTCATTATTAATACAAAGTTTATTAATATAAATCAAATGAGCAGCAGCCTCGAAAACAATTCCTGCACCACTGCCAGGTCTTCTCTCATGGTTTGTCATGTTTTGAGAAATCCCTTTACACTTGTCCTGATGTCTTGGTACATTTTTGTGCAGCAGTAACGTGTTAACTAAGTAATATCTAAAGCTACTACAATTAGAATGTATAATGCTCCAAAATGAGCACCAAGAGTACAAATGTCAGTGATCGAGGTCCTGAATGCAATTTACGTTTTTAAAGCAATTAGGAAAATGTTAATTACAAAAATATATATATATATATATATATATATATATATATGTAGACGTGGTGCCAAGTACAAAACAATTTGTATTGTCCTGAAGGTGGCAGGAGGAGGATGCAGCTATTTAACATAATGTTTAAACCAGCGTCCTCATATTTTTTGCGCTCTTTCCTCTGCCAATTTTACATTCTGGTCCGAAAGTTACATGTGCTCTGGGGATTGGCCAGAAAGTTTTTGCGAGCATCCTGATTGGTGAAGAAGTTTCACAGGGGCAGGGTCAGTTGAGCAGGACAAAGGAAATGAACCTCACTTATCACTTTTCCATGTTTCAAATTGAGGGAACTCCCAGGCAACTTTAAATGGAAGCAAAAATACCTGGAAAAACTCAGCAGGTTTGACAACATCTGCAGAGAGGGATACAGTTGACATTTCGACTCCGTATGACCCTTCATCAGAACTAAAAAATATAGAAATGAGATGAAATATAAGCTGGTAGAGGGGGGTGGGAGGGATAGGTAGAGCTCGATAGGGGGCCAGTGATAGGTGGAGGCCAAGAAGAGACTGCCAAAGATGTCAGCAAAGGACAAAGGGGTGTTGACGGTGGTGATATTATCTAAAGGATGTGCTAATGGGGATATTAAGGGTAGCAAGCAGGACAAGCTAGTGGCAGATGGCCCTAGTGGGGGTGGGGGAGAAGGGATCGAAATGGGCTAAAAGGTGGAGATGAAACAATAGATTGAAATAAATTTAAAAATAGGTGGGAAAAGAAAAATATATTTGTAAAAAGAAACAAATTATAAATTATTGGAAAAAGGGGGATCGGAAAGGGGGTGGGGATGGAGGAAAGATCTGAAATTGTTGAACTCAATATTAAGACTGGGAGACTGTAAAGTGCCTAGTCGGAAGATGAGGTGCTGTTCCTCCAGTTTGCGTTGAGCTTCACTGGAACATTGCAGCAGGCCAAGGACGGACATGTGGGCATGACAGCAGGGTGGTAGGTTGAAATGGCAAGCGACAGGGAGGGTCTGGGTCATGCTTGTGGACAGACCGAAGATGCGTTTGGTCTCTCCAATGTAGAGGAGACTGCATTGGGAGCAGTGAATGCAGTAGACTAAATTGAGGGAAGTGCAAGTGAAGCGCTGCTTCACTTGAAAGGAGTGTTTGGGCCCTTGGACGATGAGGAGGGGGGAAGTAAAGGGGCAGGTGTTGCACCTTCTGTGGTTGCATGGGAAGGTGCCGTGGGAAGGGGTTGAGGTGTAGGTGGTGATGGAGGAGTGGACCAGGGTGTCCCGGAGGGAACTATCCTATGGGAAGGCCCATCTCCCACGCATCCGCCCTCACACCTTCCTCTCCCTCCCAGAACCATGATAGGGTACCCCTTGTCCTCACTTTTCATCCCACCAGCCTCCGTGTTCAAAGGATCATCCTCCACCATTTCTGCCAACTCCAGCATGATGCCACCACCAAACAGATCTTCCCTTCACACACCCCCCACCAACCCCCTCCGGGATACCCTGGTCCACTCCTCCATCACCCCCTACACCTCAACCCCCTCCCACGGCACCTTCCCATGCAACCGCAGAAGGTGCAACACCTGCCCCTTTACTTCCCCCCTCCTCACTGTCCAAGGGCCCAAACACTCCTTTCAAGTGAAGCAGCATTTCACTTGCACTTCCCTCAATTTAGTCTACTGCATTCGCTGCTCCTAATGCGGTCTCCTCTACATTGGAGACACCAAACGCAGACTGGGTGACTGCTTTGCGGAACACCTTCGGTCTGTCTGCAAGCATGATCCAGACCTCTCTATCGCTTGCCATTTCAACATACCACCCCGCTCTCATGCCCACATGTCCGTCCTTGGCCTGCTGCAATGTTCCAGTGAAGCTCAACGCAAACCGGAGGAACAGCACCTCATCTTCCGACTAGGCACTTTACAGTCTTCCAGACTTAGTATTGAGTTCAACAATTCAGATCATGAACTCTCTCCTCCATCCCCACCCCCTTTCCGATCTCCCTTTTTCCAATAATTTATAATTTGTTTTTTTTACAAATATATTTCTCTTTTCCCACCTATTTTTAAATTTATTTTGATCTATTGTTTCATCTCCACCTTTTAGCCCATTTCAATCCCTTCCCTTCCCCCCATCCCACCCCCACGAGGGCCATCTTACACTAGCTTGTCCAGCTTGCTACCCTTAATGTCCCCATTAGCACATCCTTTAGATAATATCACCACCGTCAACACCCCTTTGTCCTTTTATCTATGACATCTTTGGCAGTCTCTTCTTGGCCTCCACCTATCACTGGCCCCCTATCAAGCTCTACCTATCCCTCCCACCCCGCTCTACCAGCTTATATTTCATCTCATGTCTATATCTTTTAGTTCTGATGAAGGGTCACACGGACTCGAAACGTCAACTGTATCCCTCCCCGCAGATGCTGTCAAACCTGCTGAGTTTTTCCAGGTATTTTTGTTATTGTTCTAGATTTCCAGCATCCGCAGTATTTTGCTTTTATTTAAATGGAAGTATTTTGATTTTTGATTTTAAAAACTAACTTACTGGACTGTTTAATGACTAAAAGAATAATAACACCTCAATGGAACTGTTTCATTTTCCCTCCCAACACCACCAAAGCAATGAGTAATTAACAGGATAAGCCTATTCGGGTAAGGCTTTGCCAACAAAAATAAGGATTTACCACTTTGTTTCATGGGTTGAGTCCTGTATTAAGGTGGAGTGGGGATCATTTTCATTTCTATGGCTCTCCCTGAATTTAAAGTAATCCTTGAGTTCCATATACTGCATTTATCTGATCATTGAGCGATGTTGTGTGATTGACTGACTACATGGCCAAGATCAGGCAGTTCGAGATCTGTTCAGGCACCCAAGTCCATTCCTAGAACTTTTTTTGGTTAGGTTAATACTGAGATGTTTTCATTAAGCACATTGTAAAAGGTTAACTTGGCCCTGCACTGATATGCTGTTAACTGTTGCATCTCAAACATTTCCCAGTACCGTACTAAAGAAATTTGAAGCTATTTGGTTTCTCTCTGCACAGATGTTTCCAAACCTGCTGAATATTTGCAATATTTTCTGTTTTCTAAAAATATTCAGATTTGCAGTATCTATTTTGCACTTTTTTTTTTGGTGTTGACTCTGGCATTAAGGGGGGGGGGGGGTGGGGGTCGTGGAAGTTAGCTGTAAAGGAAACAATACTTTCCACTGATCTGCTTGTACTTTGTTCATTCACTGAATGATGAAACTGATTATCTGTGGATTCACCAGGGGCTTTTGCTTGGTGACACTTTCTCAGCCCTAGCTTCTGACTGCAGTATTCGCACCCTGTATTTAAATGTACCCTCCCAGAGGCTGCTCCACATCCCCTAATCCAGTAACCTGGAGAAGCGGGTCAGAATCCACCTCCCCGCCCCCCTTCCCTCTGCTCCTGTATTTCCTTTAGAATTGTACTGTTTATTTTTTGTCACCCCTCCATGTTCTTCTGACCAAAAATGTATCATTTCACACATCTCTTAAATTTCATCTCCCAAGTGTCTTCCCATTCCACCAGCCCCTCTATATCCTCTTGAAGTTTATCACTATCCACCTCAGTTCACAATACTTCCAAGTCTTGCATCATTTTCAAATTTTGAAATTGTCTCCTGTACACTGAGGTCTAGGTTATAAATATAAATCAAGAAAAGCAGTAGGCCCTCTATATACCATCCCCCAGTGAGAAGTAAGGTTTTCTATAATTCATCTTTTAATAGGCTTGAGTTAAATAATTAAACTGCTGCATAATTAAATTATAGCTATGCTAAAGATTAAGGATTCAAAATAGCAAATGGTCCAAAATAAAATGCCTTCCTGCACTAATATTTTTCATGTAAAAAGCATAGGTTTACTGACGTTTGGGGACTCAAATGATTAATACATAGGAAAACAACGTAATAGAAGATTTAGAAATGATAAGGCCAACACATTTACATATATAAATATAACACATATAGCACTGGCACCGCAAGTTTGGCACTACATCCTTTGGTGATTTTAGTTTTGGATTGAATGGTTTCCTGTCTGTTCTGTAGATTACCTCCGCGCCCATGTGTAATTTGAAGGTGAGGTGCAGTATTGCAGTGAGGAAGATGAAAGGAGTCGGTGTGATGACACACCCTTGTTTGACCCCAGTCTTCACTGAGATAGGGTCTGCGGTGCTTCCATTGGAGAGGATCACAGCTTTCATGTCATTGTGGAGTAGG
The DNA here is from genome assembly GCF_964194155.1 of Cetorhinus maximus. NCBI lineage: Eukaryota > Metazoa > Chordata > Chondrichthyes > Lamniformes > Cetorhinidae > Cetorhinus > Cetorhinus maximus. The sequence goes on along the minus strand of NC_135895.1, from coordinate 17,937,056 downwards.
CAGAGGATGGACAAATTTATGAAGGCAGCCAAATTTGAGGATACACCATAAGGCTTCATGGTTGACAGAATCAAAGGCTTTTGAGAAGTCAAAAAAGGCCATATGCAGTAGCTATTGCTTGCATTTTTCTTGAGCTTGCTGCACAATGAAGATTAGGTCTGTGATATCCATCGATGGGCAAGATGCACAGGCTCTGGAAGAAGTTCTTTGGCCACTGGGGGTGGGGGTGGGGGGGGGGGGGGTGGTCCCAGACAGATTACTCCTAGTAACTAAAAGCAATTTCTACTTAGGGTTGTTTATTCTGATTTCCTGGGCATGTTATCATAAGTTCACTAAAATCTCTAGACGAGGATGGATAATTGAAATTAACCACCTGCATTGAGTGTGTATGACAGCCAAAATAATCTGAGGTAAGGTTCGAAAAGACCCAGGAGATTAATGACAAAGGTGCCAGGTTGAGAGAAAAATATCTGGTCAATATGGTAGTCGTAAGATTGTTTGAACATAGCAAAAAGTGACCGTTCTTTGAGGCAACTAAGTTGATCAGAGATGAATATTTGAACCATTCCACCCTTGGGTTCCTTAGACCTCTTTGGGTAACAGAGGCATGAAATAAGCTGCTAGAAAAGGCCACTGAAGCAGAAGACATGGTTATGTTCAGGGACAGCTGTATGGATATATGGAGAGCAAGGAAATTTGTTTAAAATATGGGTAGGTGTAGTTAAGCATTAAAATTGCTCAAGACAAATACTGTAGTTTGTTTAAAAAAAAAAACCACTCGGTTGACTCCCAGTCCATTACATTGTATTGTAGCACCACCAAAATCGGGGCATTTCTTAATAACTACAAAGAAGCAACTCAAATTGCAGACTCAACTGCTATGACAAATTAATTTTGTGTTAGGTTCCTACTGTGAAAGAAGGATTGCCTGTGTGCGGCTTTTACCAATGGGTGGAAACAGTTTCTTAGAAATGGAAAAGTTATCAGGAAAACTACCACCTTGAGTACAATACAATTCACATTATTTTACAATGACTAAATAGTTAAATAGTAACAGTCTTAGTTTCTTGGAAAGTATTGTCTTGGGCTACTTACCGCTTCTCTTCTTCTACGCTCTTGTTCCTTTTTCCTGGCCAGCTCTCTTTCTTTTTCTAGTGATTCTTGCTGTGCCTCATGCTCGTCTTGCATTTTCTGCTCTGCGCATTTCTCATCGACCTCGTCTTGAGCTCTTTGACTCTCTTCCACAATACTTTCCTTCTCTTTTTCTCTGCAACACAAGTGTTGCTTCAGTGTGACGTCTTGAAAGGAAATTTTGTTTGTATACAATACAAAAGAAAGTTGGTAACCAGGAGTGATTACAAGGCAATAATCAGTTGACAGGTTCAGACTGCAAGAATTGCTTGACACAATCTGATTTTTGAAATTAGATCATTGCAATATATGCTTTTTTCTAAATAAAATTAGTTTCAGTCTTGCAACTGGGTTCTACATATTGTTATGATCCCAGCTGAGATTACCACTGGGCAAGTCAGATCCCAGTGTGGTACCTGGCTTGATAGATTCTAACTTTTAATTTTTGTTTAGAAATGAGGAGTGTGGCTAGCTACTGAACAGAGTCAGAGTTTTAACAAAAGAATAAAACATTTATTAAACAAGAAAAAGATGAACTATATTACACGACTCCTTCACCCAAAACCATACCTTTACAGATGTATATAGATTTGCAAGGATAACACAAGTTACAAAATCTTACACACTAATTTCACAGTAAGGATACAGTCCATGTAAACCAATAGGCAACCTGTGGTTGGACACACCACACTCAAACCCAGTGACAGATGCCACCCAAAGCAGATGCTATAGATTTCTCATCAACTTCCTCTGACACTCGTCACACCATGAACCAACCGGTCTCACTGAACTCCATCTATCTCCCAAGGGTTTCCAATCTCCATTCACGAAGAACTCGCCTTGGAATTTTTTCTCAAACTACGCTTTCACTTGGACGTCTTCAACAAGGATCCACCTCCAGGGTTTCAACCTCTGCTTCTTTGTTCCTCTTCCCTGGGTTGCCACACGTATTCAAGCTTCACCTTCCACGCGCACTCAGACTCAGCCATGCCAACAGAACACCACTGTTTCAGAGGCCCATAGTATGGAGTCATCAACCTTTGGCTGTCTCCTCAGATCTCCTGACTTCTCTTAAGCCCACTTTGTCTCGATTCTGCCCCCACAGCTTTGATTTCAACTTGGAGCCTTTTCCTCTGCTCCTTACTTTCAATTCAACAGAACAGGACCAGTTCAGATTCCTGTTCTTTTCCCTTGACTTTACTGTCTTCCTGGGACAATCTTCTGCTCCCTGCAGCTCCCTTCCTGCCTGCTTTGGCAGTTTCTGTGGAATGCCCTATCAACAGAACTCAAATTGCTTTTCTGTTTCTCCCTGTCTCTGTGGGCCATTACTATGCAACAGCAGAGCTTTTTATACTTTGTTTTAACTTCCCTAATCTGCTAACCTCCCTTGAAACACAGCTCTCCACTTCAAGGGTTGTAAAACCTCATTAAAATGCAGGTATACAAACAAACACCACAGACGTGCAGACATCATCTCTGAGAAACATCTAAATGAAACTAGACCAAGGTTTCACCCTTTTAACCTCACAAATAAATAAAATATAAATTACGCTTAAAACCATAGCTTATTCCTAAAACACACAACTTACTTAAAACAATCTCTAGTTCCTAACAATATCCTATTATATTGAGTGATTGCTGCAACAGAAGCCAATAGCTAAAACACTTTCATGTTGAACAGATGTTTGCACACTAGACAAAATGACTACCACCTCATAGCCTACCATAAAATAACTTCCAAACAATTAATGGGAAATGCTACATAACTACTTTTGATGTTGCTTTTCCTTAATCTTTAATATGTTAGTTTTCAAACAGGAACTTGAGGTAGAAAATAAATTTAGGAAATGTTCTAAAACTTTGTGCAATGCCTATGCCTAGTGCTCTTTGGCTACTTTTGATGTGTACAAGCCCTGATTTGCAACTACATGCTGGGATCCTGAGAAACAGTGATAATATAAATACACCCTGGACAGTTAACAGATCCAAAGATCACATGGTCAGCAACGAGATACAGGGTGCATGCTTGGAAGGAATTTTCTCGTTGAGAGAAGGACTTTCAAAGTATGGTATAGCAGATTTATTCGAAAACAGAAGCAACATGGTACTAAAGGGGCAGTAGTAATTTGCTTACAAAATTGATGTGGGATGAACAGATGCTTTTCTGAAGAAAAGATCTGTGTAGTGGGGTCCCCCAAGGATTGGTGTTCAGGCATTTACTTCTCTTGTTATATACAACTGACCTGGACTTGGGTATAGGGAGTACAATGTCAAAGTTACTGACTGATACAAAATTAGCAACATAGTGAATAGTGAAAAGGGTGGTAGCAGACTTCAGGAGGACAGAGACTGGTGAAATGGTCAGACACATGACAGATGCAATTTAATGGGTATAGTTGTGGAGTGACACACTTTGGGAGAAACAGCATGCAAAGGAATTGTAATATAAAAAAGTGTACTATTTTGAAGGCATGCAAGAGCAGAGGGATCAGAGGGGTGCATATTCAAAAATCCTTGCAGGTGTCAAGGCAAATGAGGAAGATAGCTGAGAAAGCATGTGGAATATTTGGCTTTGTAAGCATGGTCATTGAATGCAAAAATGTTATGATAAATGTTTACAAATCATTGGTTAGGCCTCAGTTGGAGTGGTGTGTATAATTCTATGTGCTACACTTTCATAAGAATGTCAAGGCCTTCTAGAGGGTACAGAGGCTTACTAAAATACCAGGAATGAGGGAGCTTAGTTATGTGCAGATTGGAGAATCTGGGATTTTCCTTAGAGTAGATCAAGTTTAGGAGAGCAGTTTTGATAATTCCTGCTTGCTCCTATTTTCTCTGGCAAGTGGGTCAGCAACCAGATATCATAGATTTAAAATAATTGGCAAAAAACCTAGAGGGGGAATGAGAAGAAATTTCTTCACACAGATGGTCATCAAGATCTGGAATGAATTACCTGGAAGCATGGTGGATTCAAATTCCACAATAGCATTCAAAAGGCAATTAGACATGTACAGCATTGGCCACATTCAGGAAACATTTTTAAAAAAAAACTTGATAGTAGGACTGACACCATTATGGCCCGTTCAGGTTGGGGAACAGAGCTGCAAATTAATCCTGAGGAGAAACACAGAACTTGGGAAAGCATGCAAGTGCTCAAGCTCTAACTAAGAGTGATAAGATGAATCCGCCACAAGTTGGAAGCACTGTTGGGTCACTGCATGAACAGATTGGCTTTCAAATAGCGTTGGGCCACAAACAAAAAAAAAACAAATCCCCAATTTGCCTGATACTGGCCACACTAAGTTTGTTTTTTTGAGTGAAACTACAGGTGTGAAACCTACATGAGAAATTAATACCTCATGTACATCTGAGAGTTACTTTCAACAGAAGAACTGAGAAGCGACAGACAATGCTCTTGCATTGCAAGTTTTCCCAACATGAATCTGTTTAATAGGAGATGCTTGATGCATTAGGTCTTAATTTTGAGGATTAGAAGGTCTGACAACTGTGATTTCCTTAAATGCAACAGGTTATAAGAATGATTTATATGGCAAGGTGAAATTTTAAGGGCTGTGTACGTAAATTCTCCCATTGACAAAGTGATGCTGCTTAACCATCTGAACCTATAGCAAAATTCCTATCGCCTCCTGTTCTGCAAAGTAGTCGTAAGATTTATTATTGTATAGCTCTGCCATAAAAAAATTATTTACAGCCAGGCTTATTTTTTGCTGCATTTACAAAGTATCTGTGCTTCCACAGATTTTTCCTGCACTAACTTGGATATACTAATGAATTAAAAAAATTAAATCTGCACTCCTAACTCCTCTGTCCTTGGCCCCCTCCTGTTTGTCATCCACATGCTGGCCCTCTGATATCATCCAAAAACACAAAATTGTTTTCAACATGTACAATAATACCATCCAGTTCTACCTCATCATCACCCCTCTTGACCCCTCCACTGTCTCTAAATTGTTAGACTGTTTCTCTGACACCCAGTACTTGGGTGGGGGTGGTGGTTGGGGCAGGGGGAGGCAGAAGGTGCAATAATGCTGCTTTAGGGTCTCAGCACGATACAAGAGAAAGCCATTTCCTTGTTTGGCATCTCATCCACCTCCCCACTAAGCATGCTACCCAAAGAATGCACTGCAGCATCTCATCAAGGTTCTTTTGGCAGCAACTCCCCAAATCAGTGACCTCTAACCTAGGGATTCAAGGGAAGCAGATACTTTGGATCACCATTACCTTCAGGTTCCCCCTCCTGACTTGGACACAGTCACCCATCATTCCTTCATAATTGCTAATCCAAAGTGTTGGAACTCCCTACTGAATAATAATGTGGGAGCACTGATTAGAGTGGCTCAAGATGAAACCACACCACCACCACCATCATCTCAAGCACAACTAGGGACAGGTAATAAATTCCAGATCAGTCAGTGACACAAATTGAGATTTTTCTTTTAATGGTTATTTTTATGAAACTAGTCTACAGTCATCACTTAACAAAATCTATTGCATCAGCAGTTGCTGTGCACACATCATGCAACATTTCCTACCCACTCAGTCAGTGATGCGACAGGGCAGGTAAGTTCTATGGTGATAGTTTTGACCATCTCCTTTTCGGTCTTTTGGCAACTTTATACGCAAGCATCAAATGAGCTTTGAGGCAGTCTGATAACAATATGGTTGATTGGCTACTCCTGCAGACCTATATCAGTTCCTGTTTCCCCAACACCACAAATTTAAAATGGTAGTGTTTAAATCCCTTGTTAGCTATGCCTTTTCCCACCTCTAACTTCCATGAGCACCATGAATTACCTCCCCAAATTTTCTGCTCCTCTAATTCTGGCCTTTGTGAATCCCCACCTCTATATCTCACCATGGGAACTATTTCTTCTGACGTCTAAGCCCAATGTTCTGAAATTCCTTCTGTTTATCATTCTGGCTCTCACCCTTTTAACACTCTCCTTAAAACCCATCTCTTTGTCCAAGCTTTTGGTCACCCCTCAACATATTTTCTGTATTCCACCTAATTCAAAATGAATAGTGAAATTTAATTTGGGCTACTCAGTCATCTAGAAATTTTCCCAATGGTGCTGCAGCCTCAACCATCCAACAGTGGTCAATTAGAGTCCTAGATTGCCTGCATGCATCCTGCAGCTAGAGCTCCCAAAAAGCTTGCTGCTTAATCATTTTCCTATGTGTCACTTCATCTCCTCCTACTACTATTACTACTTTCAGAGGATTCAATTCAAGTGAAAATGGTTTGTGCTAAACCATTCCCATCATAAGCTAATGGTAAGTCATGGTATGACAATTGATAAACTTTGGAATGCAATCACTCAGCATTGGAGGAGAATCTGAGCAATCTTCACTTATATAGGACATTTTACTGTAACATAACTACTTTGAGTCTTTACAATTGCATGAATATTGGCAAGATCCATCAGTATCATAAATTGAACACTTTCCATTTCTGGCACTTAATTATCTGTAATATTCCAGAGCAAGTTATCATAAATCTAATAGAGTAACACTCCATATTACCCATTAGCCATATTTGCCATCATTGAGATTCAAACAAGATTGCCAGAATTCTAACCATGCTAAATTCCAGGTTGTTTGGTACCAAGGGCCAGAAATTATCAGAGGATAACTTATGGTTTAGTCAGGAAATACACAAGGTGATATGGTACTCTACCATAATCACCAGGAAAGGTTCCAGATTTGAACCTTAGGAAGTTGGTATATTTTACCTAGGGCTTGTGGAAGTCAAAAAAAGGCCATGCAGGATTCTTATTTGTTGCATATATATATATATATATATATAGACAATGGGTAGGGGCTGAATTGAACTTCACTCTGGCATTTCTTACAAACGAGAAGCTTGTCAATGCTTGACATCTAATTTCGTACATAATAAGAGGCATTTTAAGTCTGCTAGTACTCACGGGTGTATAGCTGAGCAATGAATCACCTCAAAGAGGGGAAAGAACAATCACAAAATGGTTGCTACTAACATAGAAATGCCATTTTTATTCGTGTCCAAACCCACTCATTTGGTATAATTGTTACCTTTGCTGCTCTGAAGCCATTTTCTTTTGTTCACTTTCAGTTTGCTCAAGATGGCACCTTTTCATTTCTTCCTGAGCTTTTAAAGCTTTTTCCCGTTGTTCTTTTTCGATTGCTGCTTTTCTGAACAACTTGAAGCTCTCACTAGAAGATTTTATTATTGATGGAGTTGTGATCATCATTTTGCCCAAACTTGCCCAAGAATTTGCATTCTTGACCTCAATTTCCTAATATATCAAAAATTAAGCATCTTGTGAAATTGCAGGTCAATGGAAGAAGACATTTTATAGAAATTGGCTTTAACACAAATTGTGTTTTACTTTGATATTTTCAACAAATTAATTAAATCACATCAATTGGATTTCAATAGTCACAGTGACTTTTCTTGGATGGAGAATAAAAAGAATCTGCATTTGATTATGGAATATGTCACATACCATTCCTAGTGTACAAGAGCACAGAGGCATGGGGGGGCGGGGTGGGGCGGGAGAGTGAGGGGAGTGATAAGAGAGACAGTGGAGAGCATAAGAGCAAGTATGTGTGCAATGGAGGAGGGGAAGGACACAGGCGAGTGTGCTGCTCATGGAAAGTTCTTATTTAATGCATATTTTGATGCAGGATTACATGAATTAAATTTAGCTGTTATGATGAGGGGTGGGTGGTTAGTTAGTATTGTTCCAAATTTAATAGAATACTTTAAAATAAAACATACTTACATGATAAAAAGCTTGGTGTGGACGCTCAAAGTTAGAAGTCCAACAAGTACAATTTAGCATTAAGTTGCACATTTGTTCCTTCCCTATTTAAGAATTGATTTTGTTATTTTAGTATAACTAATAGTTGAAACCTAAATATTTCAGATGTGGAAACTGCCTGTCCTGATGAAATGAAAGCAAATGGTGACAGTAAACTAGCCCTGGAGGCCAAAACCTCACATTCCGAATAACGTGGGACTAAGAGAGGTGGCTTTAAATATTTGTGGTTGCCTAGGATATTAATGCTGATCTGGAAGTAGACTTGGCAATCCAACATGAGAATTAGGAAGTGCTGCATTTTGCAGGTTATCATCAATGATTCAGTCAGCTTGATTCATTGCACAGGGGTTTGAGATTCTTAACGTTTGGCATCAACAAATCCTGCAAATTAAATGTCTCAAATGGCTGGACAAGCAATCAGAACCACACCTTTATGAGAGATTATTGTCTGGAGGCAAATAAAAGTTTTTTTTTATAAACTGATCATTGAAGTAGATCAAATGAAGATACTGAAAACAGAAAAATGTTTTGTGCAGCGCACAAAGTCAAAATCCCATGGTATATGCAAAACTGGTTTTTAAAAGTAGTTCTGTATGCGAACAAACTTTTATGGAGGATAAGGCCCATAGCACCCTATGGAAATGCATAATTGCCGAGCCGAAATTATCCCAGATTTTGACAAAGTACTTTTGCAAAAGAACCCAATGCATAAAAATCTCTCAACTGCATCTTTTGTTCATTCGTTAATGATTCTAAACGTATGGCCCCCAACTAGCAGCTAACTGATCAGCAGAAATTACTTTCACACAATTTAACCTTCTCATAATTTGAACATCTCTTTCAGACCACCACAACCCACAATGTCCTAGCAAAGATGTTCAAGTTTTTGTAGCTTCTCTGCATAATTAATGTCTCCTGGTATTTTCTCCATTGTCTTAACATACTCCTTAAATTAGATCACCTAAAGAATGAAATAACAAACTGTAGTTTGTATGGTTTTCACACCAATAGCAGTCCTCAAACCAAATGACAACTTCTGTAGAGCTGATGGTGTGGAAAATCAGTTTTGGTATAGCTCTTCCATGATTGGACTGAGCTTAAGGCTTTGTCAGATAAAATTTTCTTCTATTGTTTTAGCTTCAAAAACCTCTGCTCCAAAGGGTTCACTGTTCATGGATCTTAATCCAACAATTTAACTGGCTTTGTAAAGAAAGGCTTATTTTTTAAAAAAAAAGTGTCATGTCACTTAGGACTTCTCTGAAAACTGGAATGACTGATACATCAAGCCAAAAGACTTGCTTCCAAACTCTGTCAGGGAAACATTTTAGTTTTACACTACAGAAAAGGTCAGAATACCAAGAGAAGTTATAATTCCATACATTAAAAGGTAAAATGGACATCAACATTGTTTCAATTCTGTCATAAATAATTATTCTAGAAATGAAAAATCCCACCTTCTTTGGAACAAGTGAGGTTTTGGCCTCCAGGGTTAGTTTACTGTCACCACTTGATTTCATTTCACCAGGATGGGCAGCTTCCACATCTGAAATATTTAGAAAAGTTTCAACTATTAGTTATACTAAAACAAAATGCGTAATACACAGAATATAAGGAACTGGATTTTGTGGCCAACGATATTGCGCTTGCCTATGATCCCAAAGAAGGCTGCCCATCAAACGATGTCTGTGGCATGGTTTCCCTCTTTCTTGATAGCAGTTTAAATCTGTGACCAAGTTCGGGAATGAGTCGACATGCAGCAGCAGTGATGTCAACAAGCAAGCAAGCAGCTGTCACCCCAAAACATTCACACAAACCAGGAAGCTAAAAATACTTAATGTCCTTCACTTCAAAATTTAAATTTTCAGATAAAAAGATAAAATATTAACATAGAAACCAAAATAAAATGATCAACTTTTAAAAAAATATTTTACAATGTGGAATTTATTATAGAGAAATCTAGCTTTCCACAAATATAAAATTAGCTTCACTGGGCTAATGTGGGTGTTTAGGAGTAATTATGAACTTAGTATGCCATTACAGACTCAATTACAATTCATTCAACAAAGTGCAATTTTCAGGGCTTTTCAAGCAAGACAAACAGCACAAGAATGGAAGTTCAAGGGGCAGGGAGGAGGCACCTATATTAAAAAGTTCTCTGTTCTCTCACTTCTAAGTCGTTCATTGAATCAAGCCAAATGTGTTGCTGAAAAAGAGACATGTCTAAGCTTTTTGTCTTGCACTCATCAGGGCACTTCACAAGATTACTAATGACGGAAAGTTTAAAAGTGTCTCTTTTTTTCAGCAATATTCAAGTTCTGTACTAACAAATGACTAAGCCAAGATGTTGACTATGTGATATGGTAATAGTACTATAGTTCAACACTGGGCAGGGCTTTTCTATTTGACTGAGCAGCAGCATTCCAAAGACAATTTCTTAAAGCAGGGAAAGGATTTCCAAAATATGTGAAATGACGTAACTACATCTAAAGAGTCTTTTGGTATTGCTATGCTCCACAAGACAAAAACAGCTCATCTGATTCTACTGGTACAATGATAGCTTTTGCTTTTATCAATGGCTTTTAAAAAAAATGCAGATTGAAATCTAGTCCAAAATTTGGCAATTTTGTGTTAAGATTTCAATTTATTTCTAAATCCTAATGCCTGACTTGTATTTGTGCTATATAAACTTAGGGTAATCACTCCAGATCCAAAATCCTGTTAGAGAAAAAAAAAGCACTGAATCCCATCAAATGCACAATTTTTCTGTTATGTTTTCCAAGGATTTCTATGTTGGCCAGGAGGATAGGTTGGTCCAGCCACTGATATCCCACGTGTATCTTTAATATTGTTTTTTGATCAACCTGCCATATTTAGTTTTAATATCTTCAGAATAAAACACAACAGATGAGAAAGTGGGTGAGTGCAAATATATATATAAAATTATGGATATCTGATGCTTTAAACTTACTTTGTTGTAGCATGACAGGCATTGGGTCATTGCATGTTTCAAGAGGTGGCTGGGTCTGTTTAGTTGGAAAGTTATTACGTTCCTCTTCCACATTGTGAGATGACTTTGTTTCCTAGAAAATAACATTCAGTAAACTATTTTCTTTAAGACTTATGCACATTTAAATTGCTTTAAAAAAAATCAGAACAGATTTTACTTTACTTTAACATGGATGGATTGAAGAGAAAGATTCGCTGACAGGAATGTATGTTTTGACAAAGGTGGTGAATGCAATGGTGACACAACTGCAGGAAGTCCTTAAAAACAAGAAATCAAATGTTAATTTAGACATGACTGACACGTTTACTTTCGAAATTCAACAAAAAAAGGCTAAAACTGGACACAGCATTCTTGACTATAGATTTTTCCAAACGTTCAAAGGAAACAATGTGAAGTGACAATAGATTTCTATATGGTTACTTTTCCTTTCTTCATTTGCAACAGTGAGTGTCTTTCCCCCCAGGTAATGCACCATTCTGATTGTTACATTTCATTGTATTTACAGTTGGGAAAAAACATCCATCTGCAATTGCTGTTAAAGATGGATGTTTTCTTACCAAAGAACTCCCTTCCTAACAGCACTGTGGGAATACCTACACCACATGGACTACTGGCTCACCAAAACCTTCGCAAAGGCAATAAAGGATGGGCAATAAATGCTGGCCTTGCCATTGACACCCATATCCCATGAAATAATCAAAAAAAATTGCCTTCATAAAAAAAATGCCTTCATGCTCAACATTCTCATTCAACATGGCAAGATTTTTGACTGAACTTATTTTGAGTTACCAGTTTGATATCATATGGGAAAAACACACATGAACTCTAAGAAATAAACAACTAAACAGCCATGCCTAGAGACCTTTGGAAAATATAGCAAATAAAATACAAAATAATATTCATATGTATGTGCCAGGCAATAACTGAAGTTCACTGTCCCAAAACCAGGGCAGTTATTCCATTGCCATTCCTAATGGTGGTTGTTAATAGATAAAACAATATGCTACAATATACAGCACAGACCCACAACTAACTCAAAAGTCCACATGTAAAGACATCTGAGGACAGTAGAATTTGCTGGCATGCAATACCCCAGTGGTATGATTGTAATTAATTTGGAGGATTGCACCAATAGCTACTAATTGCAATCACACAAGTTGGAAGAAATCACTAATGGGGGGAGGGAGACTGATAGGATATTTTCCTCATGGTCCGTAACACAACCCAAGATAACAAGCATTACAGGACACCTAGAATAATGGAACTATTAACAAGTGGAATTGTGCATGGGTGGCAATATTCCCATTAATGATCTGTCAAACTAAGACTCCACTAAAGTGAATCTGTGCTAAATGCAAATGAATTTGGCAACTAATTTCCTCTGATTTATAAAGGAAATATTTTTTCCTAGTAATACTGTGGGATACTGAAGCAGGCTTGTGTGACTAATTTAATTAAACTGAAGACAGTCAGACTGCAAGATTTGAATCATCAAGGTGTAAAAGCAGGCATTTTGAAATGGAGATCGGAAAGCTAGGATGAGATACCAGTAGATACAGTATGAATGGGAATTTGCATTAGGAGATAAGTGAGGAGTGAATTGTTAGCTGTTTGAATTTCAAGAGGCAAAACAGGAAGTTTTACAACAGGCAAAAATCACTTTTCTCAAAAAAGTGCTGGCCGTAATAACATGAAAGATTTTTATATCCTGGGAAAGGTAACTTCCAAAGAAAGGTTAGAACAATGGATTTAAAGAATCAAAAGGGAAGAAAATATATTTAAAGGAAACATTGAAAGCTATATGAGGTAAGTGGCCATGTGAGATCTTGAAAGGTGGGCTGTGTGAAGACAGACCTGTGAAAAGCAGCCTCTAATCACCCCAGGGAAGTGCTTGCTTATTCCAGAAAGCAAGATTTTGTTAAAAGCCTTGGAGTTTCAATGTCAAGTGAGAGGGAGAGAGAAGCTGTGAACTATCTCCCTTATAGCAAAAGTGAGTGCCTTATGATGATAATACTGGATGTATTGTAGATTAAAGAATCTATTTGGACTGTTGCCTGAAAAAGGGTGTTTATTTTGAGAGTCTAGCTAAGTAGAAATCTTTTGAGAAATGTTGTAAGACTAAATTTAACTATGTAACTGTAATCTCGTGTTTAAGTTTTTTTCTTTTGTTAATAAATGTTTTAATTCAATATGTAAAATCTCTAAAAGTAGTAGTGGAATCTTTACTTCTGACTTCAGTTCACATACCTTCTCGTAATAAAATACAAATTGCAAATCATTGTGATAGCTTGGCCAAGTTTCCCTTTGGGATTTGGTCAGCCCAGAAATTACCACCAGCCATATCATAACAGATGTTAAAATTTAAGCTTGATCATTGAAGAAAGATAATAATTCGCAGTTGAGTACCTTGAATATGGCTTGTGAAATTTGGAATAATCTACACTTATTGTTGTAATAAAGTTGTGTCACGAATGTGTAATTATATTACAGATTTTAAGACAACTGTTTTAAAAGGTACATTTCTGTTTTCTAACCTTTAGATCAAGTTTAAAAGCCTTTTACAAAATGGAATTGTGGACAGACAACCTAGCACCTTTCTGTGTTTGTTCAAACTGCGTCAGAATCATATCTCTAGAGCTGGCTACAAGAGTCCTTAAAATGCAAAGATTCCTCCTGGGATGTCCACTGAATCTTTATGAAAATCCCTGTGGCTTCCAAGGGAATAGGAAACAGGCAGGGACTTCAAAAGGACCTCAGCGTAATTAATTCCTTGCTTGTTTGAAATAATGACTTATTGAAAATTAACATAGCAGCCATTTTTGTGGTTTTGAACTGTAGAAAGGAGGCTGCAAGAAGCCATCTTGGGTGCCAGGGTGCAGAATCCCCCAAGAAGAACTCAGACAACAATAGAGGGGGTTCTTGGCCAAGGAAAGACAAAGAGGAAGGCATTAAGAAATCAACTGCTGGTCTGCTGAAAGAGTCCAGGCAATCTGCAAGCACCATTCATCTGTATAAATATCTTTTATTCTAATCTAAATTTAATCTTTGCACATATTTAGTCAACTTTATTACTTTTACTTCGGTAACTTAGTGGTGTTTTTGCAATAAACTAACCTTTATCCTATTTAAGATTGAAGCTTTGCTGCTGGTTGTTTTTAATTTGAATCGTTTGCAAATAAAAAAGGGACAGACATACACACCTCAGACCACTTTGAGGAAACGCCTTTTACGTAGTCACGACAATTGTATTTGTTTATATTTTGAAAACTGAACATACAATAATGTTTCTATGCTGCAAAGCACGTGTACTCTTAAGTACATCCTATTTAAACTTCAAATCATACTCAATTTTTGAGCTCAAACTGACTGTAACCAAGTGAAATCATTACCTGGAGGAGAAATAATAATCCGTGCTGGCACAAACTGTCGTGGCTCAGAATTCTGTATCTTTCTTTGGTGATTACGGAAACAAATAGGTTGACTATGCATCCGTCGTGACTGTGGTGTTTTACTACCAGTCAATGACTGCACTTGAGGAACGGCATTCCATGCTGCCTGACGCAAAGAACATTTCATCTTGTAATTTAGGTGGTTGTGCTTTGGGGAGAAAAGTAGTGAGTTGAGAAAACCAAAAATGAAATGACAGAATTTCACATCACTGACGTTAAAAGTTTACCAGTTACCTTTCTTTCCCCACTAGAAAGTACATTGTTACTTTTGCTCCATTTCTGCTTTGGTGTTCTTTCTGCAGGAATAAAGTTAAAAATAACACTGAACATTAAAATCATGATGTAAAAAATAATACATATGTACAAGATAAAATTATGGATGGCCATTTCTACATTTACAATACGGTGAAATAAATGTTAAATCCAAATAGCCCTTCAGAATAGCTAACAGGTTGTGCAGTTACTGAAATTATTTAGAAATGTATTTGGCCAAGACAATGGTTCAGAAGTACAGCCTCTCACCTTCCTTCTATGTGATGAGAATGTGTGTGATCCCTGCTGTGTAGAGTTGGGGTGTAACAAGAGCACTGTCATCAGTGAGATTTCCCATGCGAGTGCCATGAGGTTATGTAACCATGGCGGTTTAACTGGTCGAGGTTGACACATCAAAATGGCCAATAGGTATTGAAGGAACGTGCCCACTGAACTGTTACCCAGATAAAGAGTCAGTGTCTTTAGGAGAGGAGAAACAGAAGGAGGAAATGACGGGGGGGAAAAAAATAAAATGCATTTGCTAAGCAGATTGGAATGAATAAATTTTCTGGAGGTGTGGTGGGGAGGAAGCAAAGGGATCTAACTTTCTCACCCCTGTGCCCCTTACAGCTGCCCAAAAGTATATTTGTAAACAAAATAGCATAATACATCAATGCAGCAGAATTTATCCATTATAGTGTTATGGATTAATTGTCAATTGGTCAGTTTTGGAAAAATTGAGCTGGAATTCAATTGTTTCCCTACGTGGATGGAGTGGGAGTTTCACTTTGTTTTGTGCATTTCTATACATGTCTGCTCCTGATTTCTTAAGGGCATACATTAAAAATACATGGATAAAGGACAGGAAAAGTAGTGCAAAAGCATTAGTGGTAAAATGCAATATTTAAGGAATAATGCAAGCAAAACAAAAGCAGTGGAAACAATATACAAGTTATCTTTGTCATTTTAGTTTCTGAAACACTTGTTAGACTTCATGTCATTGGCACATTTGTGTGATAAGGCTTTTATTAAATTGTACTTTACATAAGCTTAGTGATGAAAATTCTTAATTTGTATGTATTATTGGGATGATTCATGAATTTTGGGGTATGTTGTTAAGCAAGTTTTAAAGTTGGCACCTCTAGGTGCCAAATGCTGTGATGTAGCTTTAAGAACACATGGGTCCTTAGGGAGTGGACTGAAGCTAGGACACATTTGGGTTCCAGCAAGTCTGACTTAGCAGTAAAGGGAAGCCAAAACTAGAATGCTGATGGGCCAGGAAGGTAGCCTTCAGCAAATGATACAAGTTATGGTTTAGCAGTTAGAAGGGAAGCCAAGGCAGCAAACCTGACTGGCTAGAAGAATGGTCTTGGGCCTAGAATGCTCCGAGGATTGCTGGTTGGAGATACAAATTAAGGTTAGATTGTTGTGGGTAAGCTAGGAGTGCTCTTTCCATAGGTTAAAAGTTGCAAGAAGTTGTTAGTTGACACAGGTGCACATACTTGAGCTAAATGTTGCAAAGCTACCTGCAAAAAAAAAGGTACAAAAATAGGGGTGCATCACTAAGATTTTTGCACTTGCCAAAGGTTAACATTTGTCACAGGACACTTGCTGGGGGCCATTTGTTGCGAGAGAAGAGCACTTGCTAGGAATTTAGCATTTGCCTAGGAGACTGCCAGTCGATGGGTATATGTCACATTTAAGGGGTAGACATTTACATTTAAGTATTAGACCACAGGGCTGAGGGATTACCATAAGAATCCAGTATTAGAGATCAGGTGAATCCAGTATGGACAGGATTTCAAGGGGTAAAGTAATTGCCTTAAAAGGGAGTGGAGAAAGAAAACACTAAGCAGCAGGCAGCTGTGAAGTGTGTAGCTTTAGCATTTAAGGTAGCCTGGGAAGTTAGAAAAGAATCTACTAGAGTTGAAGTTCTAAAGCTGCAAAGGGATTTCTTATGCATGTTAGAGTTAAGCTGGCTAAGCGAAACTCGAAGGACTTTGTGAATCAAGAGACAAGGTTCAAAGAACCAAGAGAAGACCCCCAGAAGTCCTGGGATCCACACGAAAGACATAGCAACACGTGGCGAAATTGTGTACCGTAACATTTCACCAGTTGAGGCATGGTAACTATGAATCTTTATTGTACAATAAAACATGCTAGTTTGCATTCTAAATTAGTAATTGTCCTATTTGCCAATATGGTTATCCTAGTCAAGAATTTTCTTACTTTGGGGTTTAGTATGTAGTAGAGTCCAATTCCCTACACACTGTCCTGGATATACTCAAACAACTGGAGTTCAAAAATCAAACTTAGCCAGTTTCAACACCTACCACAAATTACCATGGATGATAACCCTGCTTAAAACGTCTACTTCAATTTGCCCAATACAATTACTCAACTGACTTGGTATTAAATGCTTCCAGGCAATTAATGTGCAAATCACTAATTCAAATAGGCAGTTTCAAAGCATAGATTTTTTTTTCAAAGTTAGCTATGACATTATTATGATACACTCTGTACTTTAAACACAAAAAATCCTAATTATCTAATATGTTAGATGATAAATTGTACATTTGCTGCAAAACTAATATTTGACAACAGAACAAAGGCTAACATAAGCAACCCTGAGCTTATAGCAAAATGTGTAACGTATCAACCAAACATCGGTAACTTTGCATAACTTACATGTGTATAACTGTGTGGTTCAGTGGTAGCACTCCCACCTCAGAGTTAGGAGGTTGTGGGCCGTCAGTTGTCCCTCAATTCGAGGGCGGTGTCTACTCGGTTGCAAGTTTCTGCCATGTGTCTTCATGTGACTGAACAGGCCCATTCTCAACCCACAGATCTTTGGGCACAGGGGATCCAGAGTGCAGGATTTGCTTCCTTGTGGGTTAAAATCCCATTCCAAAAGACTTAAGCACATAATCTAGGCTGATACAGAGTACTGGGAATGAGTTGCACTGTCGGAGATGCTGTCTTTCGGTTCAGTCATTAAACAGAGGCTGCGTAAAAAATACTATCGACAGAAGAGTCGGGCAGTTCTACTAGTGTCCTTCCCAACATTTATCCCTTAACCAACACTGAAAATGGATGATCCAGTGATTTATTTCATTGCTGTTTGTGGAAGTCGGGCAGTTCTACTAGTGTCCTTCCCAACATTTATCCCTTAACCAACACTGAAAATGAATGATCCAGTGGTTTATTTCATTGCTGTTTGTGGAAGCTTCCTGTGCAGAACTTGGCTGTTACATTTTCTACATTACAAATTCATTGAAGTAATATGATGGGTCATCACTGCAGTAAAGCACTGTGATGGTGCTCTATAAATGCAAATCAATTAACAATAAACTATAAGTTACTGGACAATATGGGTACAGCAATTTAAAAATAAATGAAAGTGAATTCAAAATTTTAAATTTCCATAAGTAGTGGATCATTTCTTTATCGTATGCAAGATGGATGCACAGGAAGATCTGTGCTATTACAGATTAATCCTATGAATGCAAAACATATTACTTGCATTCTTTTATACAAGTGAAGGGGATTAATATTTGGCTTAGTTTATGATTCTGGAAACTAAATTAACTATATTCATATAACTATATTAAACCGATGCAGTTTTGCCTCCACATTTTTGAAAAGACGTTGAAGCAATAAGATACAGTGCAGATTCATTCGGACACTGCTTGGTATGGGGAAATACAAATTAAAAAGACTTAATAGGAAAATTGAGCTGTTTTCATTAGAACAGAGTGGATGATTTGATTGCAGGGTTTAAAATTATGAAGGGATTAGAAACTAAACAGAAACAAATCATTTACTGTGATTGAGGGATCAAGAACAAGGGGGCATAGACTCATGATTAAATGTAAAGTAATTTAACTCAGATTAGGAAAAACAATTACACAGGACTGCATGGCACTAACGAAGTTAGTGATATAAACAGAGACTATGCCAAGAATAAGTTAGATAGTTTATTGAAGGAAAAGAGACTAACAGCAATAGGAACAAAGCGAGCAGGGGTTCAACACCAACTCCAACTGTTTTAGTTAAATGGTCGATTTCTCCAATTCTATAAATTTTGAAAGTCTCATTTGGGGGGTTTTAGCGGTCTAAGATGTCAAACTGGCTGCAATACAGAGATTTATCAAGCTTAAAACAAAGTTTACACATTTCCTGGCTGAGGAAAATCATTGGCCTGGATTTTACATAGATTAAAATAGTAAGACCACTAAAATGGAGTAAATCGGACAGAAAATTCCCGCATCTGCACATGAACATAGAA
Organism: Cetorhinus maximus; assembly: GCF_964194155.1. NCBI lineage: Eukaryota > Metazoa > Chordata > Chondrichthyes > Lamniformes > Cetorhinidae > Cetorhinus > Cetorhinus maximus. The sequence goes on along the minus strand of NC_135895.1, from coordinate 17,918,105 downwards.
ATTGGAAGTTGCTGTTGGAGATAGTCCGCTCCTATAAAAGTATGCTGTAACAATCCTTACCAGTAGACTCTGTAGTTACTGAGGTCAGTGCAACAGCATGAAATTGGGAAGTTTCCCAAATAACTTCCCCCATAAAGATGCCAGATAAAAGTAGGCTGGTGCATACAGGAGTTTTTAAAAAATGCGTGATCAGTGATAAATTGTTCTCAAGCAATCTCTCCGGTCCTGAAAATTAACTTTTACAGGTGTGACATCTTAATTAGAGGAGATTTTTAAAAAAAATTCTCTCAATTTTTCTCTGTCTCAGAGTCCCATTTGTCTCCCCTGATCTTTAATTTACTTTTTTTCTATGATTTAAATCTAATTTATACTTCCTGGTTTAGATTCTATGGGCGGAATTTTCCGAGCCCATTGGCAGCAGGCGTGATAGGTGGAGTGCGCGGAAAACTTGGCGGGACCCGTTTCATGACAGCGTGAAGGCAGGTTGCGATCTTCCGCTCTGTCTGCCTTTGGCAGGCCACGTTTCCCGTCAGTCAGCGGGGAGCTGATTGTAATAAATTAGCATATAATTAAAAGGCCATCCCGCCAGGCTCTTGGAACCCCACCGTATCGTCCATCCACGTTGGCAGGAAAGCACGCAGTGTTTCACAACAGCGAGTCAAGAGCGAGTGCTGTCCTGGCGCAATATCCCGTGCACAGGCAATCGAGGAGGGGGGCAAGATAAATGAGGGGAGCGGCCACACATTAGGGACACCTGCATAAATTGATCATGCCTCTGAAACTAAGACAGATTAGGCACAGCCACAGTGATATATGATTGGGGTCAGGCTCCTAGCCTGACCGCCCATGCAAGCAATGCAGATGCACCAAAGGGCAACCAAGCGCTCCATACTTTTCCGGGAAGCATTAAGGGGCAGTCACACAGGGCCAGGAAAGGTGCTAAATACAGCCATGATAACCACGTCTCTTTCATGCTGCAGGAGGACCACATCAGGATCATGGATCCTGGTGACCTAGCTGTATGCCTGATAACCCACAGAGACCGTAGAAGATGGAGGAGAGAGTGACTGAGGCACCTGGCCACGCAAAGGCAGGAGCAGCAACCTCAAGGGGCAGCAGGGGCTCCCGCGCACACTGCCCAGGAGCGACAGCGAGCCGTGGCTGGTCGGCACCTAGCGACACCCAGGGTCTATAGATGCTGTCTCCCATTCCTGCAGATGGCCAAGAACCAGTGTCGTCGACGACTGCACAAGTTGAGAGACCTGGCTCACCTCTGCCACTTACTGCAGGACTTGGCACCAAGGTGACATGGAGAGCATCCACTGCCAGTGGCTCCTTTCATGGCTCCACAGGTGACCTCAGATTTCATAATCCGCCACCACAAATTCATCCATGAGGTCATGGATGCTATCTCCATGGCATACAACTTTGTGCATTTCACCCGGGACCAGGACAGCCAGGATGCAAGAGTGATTCGATTTGCCCAGACCTCAGGATTCCCACAGGTGTAAGGTGCGATTGACTGCACTCATGTGGCACTCAGTTCTCTGTCACTACGCTCGGTGGACTTCATCAACCACAAGGGCTTCCACTCACTGAATGTGCAGCTGGTATGCGACCACAAGAAATGCATCCTGCAGGTATGCGCACAGTTTCCAGGAAGAATGACGCCTACATCCTGAGTCACTCGCAGATCCCTGCAGTCTTCCAGGGTCCACAGAAGCAGTAGGGTTGGCTCCTTGGGGACAAGGGCTACCCGAAGAGGCCGTGGTTGATGACACCCCTGTGGCGGCCTTAGACTGCAGCACAGCAACGCTATAATGAGGCTTGTGCAGTAGCTTGCAACTTGGTGGAGCAGACCATCAGATATGGTTCCAGTGCCTGGACCGGTCTGGTGGAGCCCTGCAATATAGTCCGCAGAGGATGTCACACATCGTCGTCTGCTGCGCCCTTTACCACCTGGCGCTGCAACAGGGAGAGGAGCTGGATGAGGAGATTGAGGAGCTGCACATCTCTTCCGATCAGGACGCCGACGGGTATGAGGGTGAGGGGGTCCTCAGTAGTGACGACGACAGGGAAGAGGCTCTTGCACTGGCTCGATGGTGAAGCAGGTGTAGTTGGGAGGCCCTCATAGCTGCTAGATTTGTGGAGGTTGACGACGATGACATGCATTGAGGTGTCCCTGCAGATACTCACATCACAGTTATGAACTTTTGACTCCAGTCTGGCTTATCGCAGCACCAATGTCCTCTGAGAAGGCTCGTCATGGAGATGCAGTGGAGGCCTTAATAGTTGCTCAATCACCAGAGGGTGATGACAACATGCAGTGAGGATACTCCATAGACCTTCATATAGCCTCAGAGAATATCTGACTCCTGTCTGGCCAAGGGCAGCTCGCTTGTGCTCCATGATCAGGAACATCTCAGAGACGCAGCCATGAAACTTTAGATGCATCTGATGCTGTGTCCGCCTTCAGCACCTCAACCCTTCGGGAGCTGGTGCACAGCATCACTGGTCACAGATGCTGGAGTGATGGGGGCCAGCCCCACCTTAAAAAGGTACCGAGAGCACAGAGAGAATGAGAGAACTCTAGGGCACCTGCTCACTACGTTCTGGCAGCAATGATCAGCACTGTCGAGCTGCAGGCATCAGTAATGTTTCCAGGGATTGTGAGGCTGGACCATCACTGTGGTCTGAAGGCTGCACAGAGCACAGGGAAGAGGCCCTGGACTGAGACACCTGCCTTTTATCTTGTGAAGAAAGACTTCACATCTGAGTAACAACAACACTGCTCATCAGAACACAGAGCCACAGTTAGGGTGACATTCTTAGTTTATTGACATAGTGAATAGTATGTACAAGTGATCAGCACCCGTGCCCAGGTTGTGCAACTACTTTTACCTAACTTTCCTAATCCTGCCGCTCCCCAGACATCCACAGCAGAGGTAGAGGCAACCTGCTGACTGACACCCTGTGATAACTTTGGCGGGCGTCCTGTGGGGGACCAAGACTTGGAGGGCCCGGGCCTGCTTTCAGGGTCCTGCTGTGTGGCAGTGGCACCCTGCTCGGCCTGTGAGCTGGATCTGTGGAGGTCACAGGAAGATAGGATTCAGATGGGCCGGTCACTCCCAGAGTCACCTGGGTGGATGGCCCCAGAGTGTGCACCTCCTGATTCTCCTCCCTATGGGTGCCTGAGGTCCCCAGGCTGACTCCATGAGCAGAAGGGGTAGCTGGAGTGAGATCGAGCTGCCCAGCACCCCTCTCGCATACACACTGTTGGAGGCCAACTATGGCATCAGTGAGAGTTAGCGCAGCAGTGACATCCTGGACCAAGGTCTCCATGGCAGCTGCCATGCTGCCAGCGTTGACCTCGGTACGTTGCAATGCTGCTATCACCTCAGCCTGAAAATGGAAGGACTCCTCCATCGTACGTTGCAAGTGAAGTGGACATCCCTTCCTGTTGTTCTCTAGCTTGCCTTTGCGACTCCAGCAACTGTGACATGACAGAGTCCAGAGGCTTGTCATCTAACTCAGCAACGTTCTGGCCTCCAGCAATCCTCGGTGCGCCACGGACCTGGGAAGTCCCTGCCTCTGCCTGTTGTGGATCAGAAAGTGTGATGAGCTCATCAGATTGTGATTCCGAGGTTACTTTAAAGCTAGGTCCCAGAGGTGTGTCTCTGCACTGGTGGAGGGTGTGAGTGAGTGCTGTGATGGGAATTCGGGGAGGGTGCCTTCAGATTCTTCTTCGGAGCTCGATTGGAGGCCCTGGGTCATGGACTGTTGGCTGTTTGGCAGATGTGCCTGCGAAAGCAAGGGGAGATAATTAGCGCATGGCAGTGGCCTGTGAAAGAGCAGATCACTCAGAATGGTTGTCTGATGCATGTTGCACTGTTGGACCCTCACTTGGTAAAGCAGCGCTGACCTCAGTCAGCACAGGGCAGGTCCCAGTCATCGCCGGTCAACTGGATGGCTGTGTTTTTGAATTCTGCCAAAACTTTGCTTTGCGGCATCCCTCTACCCATCTGTGACCTTTCCCTCCTGCATGGATAGAGATGGGGAGTGTGTATCAGTACGCCTGCTGGGCTAGATAAATATGCCCGGCCAGTGTGGGTGGTCCCATGGACCGTGATGAAGACCATGAGAATGATGATGTCCATTGCATTGACAGCGCGAGAGAGAGAGAGAGAGAGAGAGAGAGAGAGAGAGAGGGAGGAAGAGAAAGAGAGAGAGGAAGAGGGAGAGGAAGAGAAAGGGAGAGAGAAAGAGAGAGAGAGAGAGAGAGAGAGAAAGAAGAGAGAGAGGAGAGAGGGGAAGAGAAAGGGA